>NW_027069469.1:4357873-4428276 GCF_002906115.3 Quercus suber | reverse complement strand
GTTATAATAATTGATATTGTATAAAAGCACTGACTACACAATCAGAATCTTGATTCTCACACTGGGATTTCACCAGTTCATTCATTTGTTCAAACTTGTGTGTAGATGATAGCAGTGAGGTTGAAGAAATTGATTTGGAAACATTTGAACAACCTATTGGCCCTCCTCCTAAATTTTCAGGGAATGATGATGAGCATGATAACTTTCATGACATTGATGATTTATGATCATAATAATTTTGTTGGAACTTTGAAGTTCTATTTTGTATATTAGAGATAATTTCTGTCTTTTTGTAAGATACAGTGTGTAACTTGGAGTTTGAAGTTTTATTATTGTTTTTTAGAAATAAGTTTTATGTATTTTTGTAAGAAACAATGTGGAGTTGTGTACTGTAACTTGGAGGCTTGTTTATGCATTTTTACTTTGTACTTTTATGGATTGATTGAGTAATTCATCTTTATGTTTGCTAAGGATTTGACATTTCTTATTTGTCTTGTGAAAGTTATGATATAAAAAATATTTGAAAGATAGATCTCTAAATGAATTAGACTATTTTAGTTATTTTTTTCTTTTTTTTATTAATTTAATGTTTTTATATATATTTAAAATAATTATTAAATTAATTATGACGTCAACCTCGGTTCGACCTCAAAAACCTTGAACCTCTCCCTTTTACGGTTCAATGAACAATCCGGGTCTAAAAACCATGCTTTTCTCACGTTAATTTAGTGTCTCTTGAGCATCGCTTCTTTCTTGATGTCTAAGTTGTGGATTCAACACTATAAATCTACTTTCCCCAATAAATCTTAGCTAATGTTTCAGTGGATTAACTGCTCCTTAAGTTTCTTAATATTCCCAAGGAGAATGAAACAAGCTTCCTACTCTTAGCGACATTATGTGGGATCGGATTTGGATGCTCTGCAGTTAATCATATCTATCAACCGCGCATGATCTCATATGAAAACTTCGGAATCTCTAGCTAAATGAAAGTAGCCTAAGCAATCTTGAAGCCTCAGTCAAATGGTTGGTTTGAGTTTTACTTCAATTCTGTTGCTCGTGACAATGAATCCTTTCTTGTTGTGGTACGTCTTACAAAAAGTTTGTCATGCACTTTGATTTTATTTTTATTTATAAAAAAGGTAAATAATGGAGGGAGGAGCTAGATTCGAAACTCATACCTCAAGTAACATAGAGGATGCTATACTATCACCAAAAAAAAAAAATAGAGGTTAGGACTGTCACTTGAACCCCTATCATGCTTCTTAAGAGTGTGAAGTTTTTTTTTGGAATTTCTACATGGGCTAAAGCAAAGTCTTCCCTAATTGTTATTTTAGCAACGAGGAAGTTAGGGCAATGCCATGAATGTGATTTCGGCCATCAAGGAAGATGCATCTGCTAGCAGTTGAAAAGAAGGAAGCAGTGTTCTTTATGCTAAAATAGAGCTCAAAACATTTTTCGGTAATTTGTCCTTTTAACATTAAGTTCCGATGTTAAAGGAAGAAACGTGACAAAACATGGAATTCATCGTAAGACATGATCGAAGACAAACAAGATCTGAAAAATATATATATATATATATATATATTGTAAAATGGAAAATTATAACGGACTGTGGCTGTGATAACTGATAAGGAGCTAGCTACTTAGACAACCAAGGAACCTTCTCTACTCATATTGAAAAGAATAATGCTTTTATTGAGTTGCAAGCTTTTATTGGTTTTCATCTAAACTCATTATTGACATCACTTTTTTACTTATCATTAACAATTTTCACACTGGCAAGTGTCAAATGTTTTGCATCTGTAGACTTTCTCTATAAAAAATTCTAAACATTATAAAAATAAAAAATAAAAATTATAAAAACACTACAAGGAATAGGTCAAAAAGTCCAAATCCACCACTACTGAAAAAATAAAAAGGTATTTTATAAAAAAGGTTTACGAGACTTCTCACATATGTAATTCTTACATATTATAAGAGTGTAAGCTTCATAAGACCGTCTAATGAGATACCCTAGGTAGGTTAGAAGTTTCTAATCAACTTGAAATTATAAGTCATTTTTTGAAGTGCAGACCCATTTGTCAATATGTCCTTAACCCTACTCGTCCACCAACACTCTAAAAAGACTTTTCAGTAACTTAGGCTTCGTTTGGTTTGGGGATGGAAAAGTGAGGGATAAAAAATGATGGGGATGAAAATGTGAAGGAAGAGAAGAGATTTAGTTTCCCTTATATGTGTTTGGTTGGTAAGGTTGAAAACTGGAAGAATGATGAGTTTAAAAGAAAAATAAAAGGATAATAAATGCACTTTGTATAAATTTACTTTCATGTCCCATTACATAAAAAAATTTAAAAGTTTATAGAAAGTTTTTTTTAATTATTAAAACTTACAAACACAACTAATAAAACATCTAGCAAAAGAAAAATTAATAAAACATAAAAAATAAAAATAAAAACTTTTAGTTTGATATGAAAAAATAAAAGGCAGAATAAACAAACACAACAACGTCGTGTATATAGTACACGTAGTACGACAAACAAAAACTAATAAAATAACAAAACATGTCTGTTTGATATTAAAAAAAGTAGGATAAAATATTATTTTGATCTCTAAACTTTAACAAAAGTTTGTTTATCTTCCCTAAACTTTAAAAAGTTTTTTTTTCTCATCCTTAAACTTTGTAAACAGTTTTTTTTTTAATAAGTTAGAGACAAAAATAAGGATGAAAAAGAAAATTTTTCAATAGTTTAGGGAAAAAATATATATTTTTAAAGTTTAAGGATAGAAAGTAAAACATTTTCAATAATCTAGATACAAATATGAATTTTTCAATAGTTTAGAGACAAAAAACGAACGTTTTGAAATTTAGGGATGAAAAAAAAAATTGATCAATTTTAGGGACAAAAATAGTATTTTATCCAAATAAACAACGTGTGCACAGATTGCAAGGGGGTAGATAGGCCATTTCCCATCTACCCTTCCCCTCTCCATTTTCTCTCCCATAATTGGGGGGATTGATTTTTGGGGAATTCGAAGATAAAACATTTAAGCCCCACCAAAATATCCCCCATATTCCCCTTCAACCAAATAACCCAAAAATGTATTTTCTCCCATATTTCCTTCTCCCTTTTCATCCTCTAAAATCACCCCAACCAAACAGGGCCTAAAAATTTCTGAACATAGAAAAAAAAATAAATAAATAAAAAATAAAAAAGAAGAAGAAGGTAAAATAACCTAACACAATTAAAAATCAAATTAAAAAAAAAAAAAAAAAGTAATGATAGTCACATACTTCTTATTACACACTCACCATACACAGTGCTACATTGACTCAAATCAAGTTTTTAAACAAAATTTTAGTTAAAATTGTGAAATTTTATTTTTAAAGCATGATTTCATAATTGTTGATGTAGGACATTATCTCTTATTTCATTTTTGTAATTTATTAATTTTGGTTTTTTTTTTATGTAATTTTCATAGTTTAGGTTAGGGTATTTATTTCATTGTTTTTAGGTCCTTTTAATGATTTTTAGGCCAAATTTGTAAAAGAAGTTTGTGGCTTTAACCTTTTTTCTTTTCTTGTCCATCAAGTTTTAAAGAGCCTTTAAATAAGCCTCCAAATCTGTAAACGTTTTTAAGAATTATTAAATCAATAAATTTAGACTTGGCCTATTATTCTTTGGTGGATTTCAGACCCTTTTTCCTTGTGGGTTAAAGAACCCACATAGATTCGAAGTTATTTTTTAGAAGCAAACGTGTTTTATTTCTTATTTTTAAAAGTAGCCGTGTCCTACTTGTCACTTCTGCACCCTTCATCAACTATGTGTAGAGAATATGCAATAGAGAGTTTGTAATAAGATTTTCTCCAAAAAAAAAATATATATATATATATATATCTCTAACTTCAAATAAATTATAAACTACTTTGTAACTGTACAAGGAGAAAAAGCACCAAACTACTTTCCTTTTTTTTTTTTAGCCAAATCAATAATTTTGTCACACGTTTACACCTCAATCCACAGCACTTTTTACCTTTTTCCCTTTTCCCTGTTATTTTTCCATTTTCACAGCAACTCAATGGTCCTATACTTTACACACACAAAATGCTAAATTATAAATTGTACAATCGAACTTTGACAAAAATTTTATTCAATCCTTTAACTTTATTTTCGTTAGATTCAATCATTTAGCTTTAATTCATTATGATCCACCACTAAGTCTCTCTGTCACTAAAGAAAGGTGGTGCTACCATCTTCTCCTGGCTGTAGAATTCTTTGTTCCTTCTTTGTAAGGCTTTCACTTTCCCCTTGATAAACATTTGTTTATCTGTAGGGCTTATGGGTTTTAGTTTTTTTGGGGTTGGGAACCACTCTCTCTACCATGGAAGATATAACAAAAAACTGGAGTCATATATCTCTCTCCGGACAAGAGGGTGGTTGGCTTCATGGTATCAGTATCCCAATCTGGATCTTAGGATCTTAAATCCTAAGATCCTACATTCCTAAAATGTCCCGGATCTCACTAGGATCTCTATTTAAGCAAATTCCGTGTGGGATCTCGATCTGGATCTTATAGGATCCCAATCACATAGCGATACTAAAGATCTTGTGCTATAAAGGAAAGTTCTTTTCTTTTTCTTTTTCTTTTTTTTTTTTTTTTTTTTTTTTCTTCAAATAGAGCCCAAAGGCCCTAAACTAATAAAAAAATGAACCCATTTGTGTTAAAACCCCTTTCCCTCTTCCTTGTGTGTGGGTTTGTTTCTCAATAAAAAAGAAGGGGTTATTGTCTTACATTGCTTAAAAGAGTGTTATGTGTAGTAACTTGCTACACCCTCTCTTAAAAGTTACCATTGCTTTTGAGTGGAGTTATAGTGTACTTTTGTGTTAGAACCCTTTCCTTCTCCCTTTTTTGTGTGTGTGTGTGTGTGTGTGATTTTGTTTCTCACAAATAAAAAATGAAATAAATAAATTAGCCTAGTGACCCTAGCCCAAAAACATATAAGATAGAAGAAAGAGAAAAGACTAGACTACTAGAGAGTAGAAGGCGAGCGCGAGAAGCTGAGAAATCTGACGGTGATGCCTAGGTGTCCATGGAAACCGCAACCCGCCCAAATCGTTCGACCCGCTGGTCTCCGACCTGCCGCCACCCGATCCAACGACTCTGGCGGTTGGACACGGGTTCCGACCTCACTAACCCAACCCCAGCGGGTCGATTGTCGGTTTTTAATTTCAAAACCGTGAAACCCGACCCGAACCAAAGTCCATTCAAATTTCGGCCACTTTTTCCAAATTTCGGCCACTTTTTTCTAGATTTCGGCCACCTTTTCACTTAAATCCGTCAATTTTTGGCAAAATAAACACTGGATCTGGCTGAACGAGTGATTTCTCATCACGATTTGCCAGAAATCTCGCTGGATCCAATGGGATCTCACTGGATCTTGGATGGATCTGGCAAGATCTCACCGGATCTGGCGAGATCTCGCCGCGTTTCGAAGCATTCCAGTGGTAATCGGGTTCACCCGAAACCGACCACCACCTGCCGGCAACCCGAACCGACAAATCCATTACTATTATGGGTTAGTTGCGGGTTGAAAAACCACCCTCCTGATCTTGTACGGGTCGGTTGTGGGTTGGGCAAAAACCCAACCCGCCCGACCCATGGACAGCCCTAGTGATGCCACTGTGAGAGAGACCATTGACAACAAATGTAATTTTTTTTTTTTTTTTTTTTTTTTTTTGTAATTCCGCTAACAATGACAAGAATTTTGTTTATAATAATCAACCATACTTTGAGGAATCCATCCAAGATAACCAAAACTTAGGTCTTGATGATTGAGTGTGTTTGTGGTGTTGTTTGAAACATTGTTATTTGCTTTGTGTTGTTTATGTGAGACATTAGGTATTAACATTGTTATTTGCTTTGAGTGGTTTATAAGAGACATTATGTATGTTTTGAGTTGTTTAACTTAGAATTTGGTATTTGTGAGTTGTAACTTTTGAACTTTGTTATGTATTTGTAATTTGGCACTTTTTTTTTATTATTTAGCAATTTCACTAATTTGTGTCAAAAATTACATTTTTTTTTCAATGTTTCTTTAATTAATATAAATTATGAATTACAATTATAAGTATTTTTTAGTATATTTTTGTTAATAGGAAAGTAGAACCTTATGGCTGGGTTGGCTTCCATTTACACAAAGAGCTGGGTTCTAAATGTTGAGTTGTTGCCAGGACTTTCAGTAAACTTTGGAGGTCTAGAAATGACTTTAAGATTAAAAGACATGGGCAATAATACAATCCTTTTTATTTTGATAACAAGCTTGAAACTGAAAAGGTTTTGGCTAGTGAACCTTTGAGTTTTGATAAACATCTTGTGGTGATTCAACGATATGATAAGGTCAGACATATTCAAGATTTAGATTTTAATTTGGTCTCCTTTTGGGTGCAAGTACATGACATTCCTATTAGATTTTATAAATAGTGAAGTGGCTGAAGGTATTTACTCAGGCATTGGGACAATTTGTAGACAAGATTCTTCACATGGGGTGAATGGGGAGTTTCTGAGAGTGAGAGTCGTCATTGGTGTGTTCAAACCTTTAAACTGAAGTTATCCCTCTGGAGGATGGTGTTGAGGATTGGGTAACATCAAATACTAGAGACTGCCGAATATTTGTTATTGGTGTGGCTGCCTTACCCACGCCGATAAGGATGTGATTGTAGTTCGATTGTGATTTGTGGTTGGATAGTGAGGGGACTCTATCTATCGAGTCCCAAAAATTTGGTCTATGGCTTCAAGCAACTTCGTTTATTGCATAAATAAAAACAAAAAACGAAAAAAATAAATAAATAAATAAAACTATGATCTCAGTACCTAGTTTCTAGGTTTTTTTTTCAAAACACATTAATTTTCATACAATTTTGTTAGTTAGCACGTTTTCAAACTATTTAAGAAACTAACATCTCAAGTGCAAACATACTCGATTTTGGTATATATATATATATTTTTTTTTTTGCTTATCTCTGGCCCCCCTATCTTGTAATCCTAGGTCCATCCCTGTTCAAAACACATATAAATTAAACAACAGAAGTTTTTGCCATGTAATTAGAGGTTAGTAATGTGATGTTAAAAAGAAATTGGGAATAGAGCATGCTTTTCTTGTTTGGTTTTTCTTTTTTGGGAGATATAGTTATACTGAATTTTATATGTGCAATTAAGATGTCAATTGTGTGAATCAATATACATGTGTATGTATAATTACTTAATTATATATACATATTTTGAATCAAAATAATTTGTCTCATTATAATTATTTCATTTTATATTCTATTAATTACAATATGCTGCACGTTCTTTTTCTCTTTCTTATAAAGCCACAAAAATATTTAAAGAAAAAAAAATTCAAATGCATGACATACTGCAGTATGTCAGTTACTAAAGCATAAAAGAAAACACAAAGAATGGTTTTTATTCCATATTGAAAGTTCAATATGGGTATGAAACACCCTTGAACGTTTAGACCCCCAAAAACAAAATACCAATTCAAGTTTTATATCAAACAAGTAATGTGTGGAATATGATAACCAGCTTATAACAGAATTGATAAAACAATCTAAGCCAAAGATAAACACATCCACAGCAGTAAATATGAGGCAAAGATAAAGGAAAAAGAGATGCAAACACACGGACAACACACGATATGTTATCGAAGAGGAAACCGAAGTCTTCGGCATAAAACCTCTCCGCCGCCCTCCAAGCGATGATAAAATCCACTAAAGAATATAGTTGGGATACATGAATAGCAGAAGACCCTCCAAGCCTAATCTACCCAAGTACCTAAGCTCTCCAAGCTTCTTACTCCAACAAGGTTACGCCGAACCTATTTCTTCTTTAGCTTGCTGGATTCCACTACTTGACCATAGCATCAACCAATGTATCTTGGTTCCTTTCCAAATTGCTTCCCTAAGCACCAAATGAACCTTCTCACAGACGTGGGTGTGGTGAGATAAGGGTTTGGTAAATAACCTCTCAAGGGTATGACAATGGAGAAAAAGAGAGTAGAGGAATTTGTAGAGTCTCTTTAGATGAAGATTGGGGATGAGGCAATCTTGTTTTTCTCTAGCGTTTTCTCTCACAAAATTCTCTCTGGAAGCTCTCACAATATGATGGGTATAAGGGTGTATATATAGTAGGATGAGAAGGGAATGCAAAACGTCAGTTTTTGCCAAACAGGGCAAGTTGGCGACTTGTAAAAAAAAAAAAAAAAAAGTACTTCCCTAATGGTTCTGTTTTTACTGCAAAAGCTTCATCGGGCTCTCATGCCTGGAAAAGTATTTTGAAAGCTCAAAGTCTCATTGTTAATGGTGCTAAATGGAGGGTTGGGGATGGTGGTACAATTCGGAATTATAAAGACAACTGGCTGCCTGGAGAAGGGGATGGAAGAGTGACTCCCCCTCTATCTTTTCAACCCAAAGATTGCACCGTCTCTTCTTTGATCGATGAGGAATCAAGATGGTGGAATACGACACTCATTGATAGCCTTTTTCTCCCTGATGTAGCACAAAATATTAAATCTATTGCTCTGTGTGTATCCTCTCAATCCGACCTTTTATGCCGGCTTGTGTCTACAAATTGTTTATATTATGTCAAAACAGGTTATCACTCTCTTTGTGAGGGAAGTAACAGTGCTCTAGCATCTTGCCAACCTGCCGGTTCTTCAAAGATTTTCTGGAAGAAGTTTTGGAAGTTAAAAGTACCCAATATGGTGAAGACTTTCTTGTGGAGGGCTTGCACAAATTTTTTGCCCACTAAATGTAATCTGGTACAGCGCAAGATTCTGGCAGACCCTACATATTGTTTTTGTCTAAAGGAACTGGAGTCTATACTCCATACTTTGTGGGTTTGTGAGCTACTTAGACCAGTATGGCATACGTTCTTCAATAATGTATAATGTGCTGGTCAATCTTTTGGTTCTTTCTTTGAGCTGGTGGATTTGGTCCTATCAAAAACATTAATCCAGGATTATTTGCTATGACTTGCTGGGCTATATGGAATTGTCGAAACAAGGCCAGGTTAAATGAAACTGTGATACCACTGGAAAAGCTCAAAGAACAAGCCCATAAACTTCTGCCGGAATTTCGGACAGCTAACCCGATCCATTCAAAACTTGTCAGCCCAGCTAGGCCTACTTGGAAACCCCCTGATCCAGATGAACTAAAAATAAATTTCGACAGGGCTATTTTTGAAGACTTGAACGCAGCAGGTATCGGGTTGGTTGTTCGAAACTCTCAAGGGGAAATTATGGCGGCTATGTCTGAGAAAATCCCCATGCCATTTTCAATCCTTATGTTGGAGACATTGGCAGCTAGAAGAGCGGTTCTTTTCATCCATGAACTAGGATTTCACAGTTCAAGTTTTGAGGGAGATTCAGAAGTATTGATCAATGCTCTCTGTCACAAAAATCTGATGCACTCTTCAGTTGGTCATTTTGTTCCAGACACTTCGTATTATGCTAACTCTTTACGAAGTTTCTCTTTCTCTCACATTTTTTGGCAAGGTAATACTTTAGCTCATGCCTTAGTCAAGAGAGCTAGGACAAAACCGTTCTGCACCGATCCGAACCGCACCCATTTGAGCTTCACCAGGGGTGTATGGCGTGGTGGTCAGAGACGATTTGCAAGTACCGACAATGGCTGGTGCGGCGAGCGGTTGTGGGTTTTGCATTCCGATGTGTAACCAAACCGACCGCTATGTATGTATATCAATACATGTAGTTTAACATATACATATATGTAATCATGTTTCAGTTTTAAAATAAAAGAAACTTCTAGAGAGAGATATAGAGTACCAGTGCTATGCAATAGACAAAAGAGGCGTGAAAGTGAGAAAGGAGAAGGAAGGAAGAAGAGAAAAAAAATAGGGTTAGGCAATGGCGGAGCCAGGATTTTAGTCTAGAGGGGGCAAAATTAAAAAACAATATTAAAAGTAAAATTAATCTAAAAATATTAATCAATAATAATAACAAAGTAAATAAACAATCACAAGAAAATATGAATATATTTCATAGTATTAAAATAAATAAACAAAAATAACCAGTTCTTAGTCATAGCTATTACAAATTTTACAAATTGATGTGGTAAAAATGTGATTAGTGTTACTTAAACGATATAATGAATATATGTTTGAAATTATTTTTTGTGGTTAGTGAGATGTCAATTTGTAAAACATAAGTAGTAAAATTTGTAATATCTATAGCATCACTTAATAATAAAATGTTGTGAAAGATATTACAGTGAAAATTGCGAAAATAATGATATTAAATAAAAAAGAAAAAAAATAGTAAAATAGGTACAACGCTGGACAGACAAAAGCTGCTTATAAGAATGGTGAAATTGGCAAAAAGGTACATGGCTTGGTCTTTAAGAGTAACTTCTTTTTCCTGTGTCACTTTCAAGTGGGAGTTCTTTTTTTCTCTATGTCAGGGAGTAGCTAGAGTAGACTAGTTCTTTTTTTTTTTTTCTTTTTTTTTTTTTCTTTATGTCAGGGAATAGCTAGAGTAGACTACACATGCAAGGATACTTTAGGAGTCAGGGGGGGCAGGTGCCCCCCCTCGCCCCCCTCTGGCTCCGCCCCTGGGGTTAGGTTTAGTGATTTAAAACGACATCGTTCCATTAATTTTTTTTAAAATCTTATACAAAACGACGTCGTTTTGAAACTAATATTAATTTTAATAATAAGTTCAAAACGACATCGTTTTAATTTGTAGGTTAAATTTCTGAATCTCTTTTAAATGTTGTCTTCTCTTATCTCTAATCTCTTGTCCGCCTCTCCCCCTTTCCCCTCTCTCTCTCTCTCTCTCTCTCTATCATTCCTCAGCCCCTGCCTTCGCCACCAGCCCACCACCGTCGTCCACTGGATGCTACCGTTTCCAAGGTTTCCCCTTTCATCTCTCCTCTTTGTCACAACTATTGTCTAGAAATTTCAAGAGAATGTTTTGATGCTTAATACGTAGCTACTATGGTTCTCCTCTCAATGCTTTCTTCCAGGTATGAAAATTTATATAATGCTCAATATATACCTGCTTCTCCTTGCAATGCTTTTTAGAAAGATGGAGAATTTGTTTGAAAATTTTGCGAAAGATTTTGAACATGTTTGTCTGTTTTTTTTTTTTTTTTTGAATATTTGGGTTGTTTGATATTTTTGTGGGTTGCTTGATGATTCTTTTTTTTTTTTTTGAATTATTTGTTTGTTTTATTTTTGCATCGAATTAACCACACTACCCCACTATGGTCAACCGAACTTGGTGTAGACCGGTTCTTACCCTTCATATGTGAGGTGCGGTCAAGCATAAGGGCAAACCGCAGCCTATAGGTGTGGTGCAAAATCCCCCCCCCCTAACCGGCCGCACCGCACCTTGTATAGGCCTAGTCTGGATGGAGTCTGTTCTCCCGGATCTCCATGACTGTTATGTTGCAAATCTTCTTGCTATTACTTGAATAAATAAGATGTATTCATTTTCATTAAATTCAATCCTTTAAGTTTCAATTTTATTCAATTAAGTCATTCCTTTAGTCTATATCAAAAATAAAATTGTGCTATTAGTAACCTATAAAATGACTTAGTTCTTTTTTTTTTTTTTTTAATGTTATTAAAAAAATAGTCATATTAATGGGTGTTCTTACGGTAATTGTTAATAAACAATTTTAAAAAAATTTAGACAACACTTTCAGGGAAAATATAAAAAGCCGTAAAAAAATTAATTGTTTTTTTTCTTTTCCCATAAAATTTTTTTAAATAGTTCCTAAACCAATGCCCTTAGGGTATCCATTAATACTTTCCGTCTATGAAAAATTCATTAAAAAATGTTTTTTTCCTAAAAAACAGAAAAAATAAAATAAACACATGATTTACACAAACTAACACATGCTATGTCATTAATCAAATATTTAAATTTAAAGTTTTTATAGTCTAAAATTACACTTAGGAAATAAGCTTATAGATCGAATAGTAAATAAAACTTGATTGACACAAAGTTATTAAGATTTTCAAATTTTTTTCCTTTTTAAATCTTAACTTAATGTTTTTCTATTTAAATTTTTTTCTTTCTTCTTTTTTCTCTTATTGTCAAACAATGTCATACATATTAATCTAGTACTAGATATTGAAAACCAAATTTAACATTCACATCAGTCCATGTAAAACAGTATAAACCCCACAATTTGCCAAATCAGCCTAAAAAACGACTCACATCAACCCATGCAAAATTGTGCAAAATAAGATTCTAGCTACAGTAACCGTGCAAACATACACAGTTACTATTCATACACAAATTTGTTTTTAATATTTTCTTTACTCATAGAGAGAGATGATTTGGTAGATTAATAAAAAAATTGATGAAAAATAATATTTTAATAAAATATAATGTAAATTGTAAAATACATAATTAGATGCGAGTATTTTTAAAAAGTGATTATGTAAAATAAAAAATAAAAAGTTAGTTTTTATCTTAAAATAGAAATAAAATTTTGCACAAACTAATGCAAATGCTATAATTAATTTCTAAGTTTCGATATTGTCAGTCACCAAAAAAAAAGAGAAGAAAGAAATTTATCACTATTATCTACATTGAAAAGAAAATTATTCTTATTATTATTTATCATGTGAAAAAAATAAATTTACCAACAAATATGATTTTCATCGTGACAAAATAAAAGTCATAAGCAAAGAGAGTTTAGACAGCATTGTACCTGATACCCTCTTTCTTATTTGACCACCTTTTTCCATGTGTGGGTTTCGGAAGGCTCTAAAAATTTGATAGATGTCTACGGTCTGGTAAATGCATAAACCTTGCAGCAGGAATTTTCAATTACATCTCAAGTAAAAAGGGCTTTGAACATTCAGAAGAATAATCAGGTGTTCAAATAATTCTGAATACCCTTGTTAATGTAATATTGACAGATTTTTAATTTTTTGTAATTTCTTCTAATATTGTAACATAATTTTTTAAAGCTCTTGTCTTTCAATGTCAGCATTATAATATTTTTATTTTCATTTAGATTTTTATTTTCAAAGTTATAAGAAGTGCTCAAGTGTTATGTGTAATAGAAAACATTCATAATTCAGAGTTCTACTAGACTAAGCAATAAACAAATTCTAAATGAATTATCTTACATAAAAAAATCTAAATAAATTACATAAAATTTACTACAAATTTTATAATTTGACTTTTTATATATTAATGATATATAAATACGTTTTACAACTGTTTCGTGCATTATTTAATCATGAAGCGATAGCATAAGTGTGACGTTAAATATATTTTTAATTTTAATTAGGTAGAAAGAACATTATTTTTGGGCTGGTTTAATTGTGTTTCTTTGTTGAGAAATGCTAAGTCTACAACATTTTCACAACACTTTTATAATAAATCATAAATGACAGGTTGTTAAGGGTTATTGTTGGTGAACAAAAAAGTAATTTCAGTAGTAGATTTAAATTTGAATTAATAACAACTTACCACATATGATTTGTTATGGAATTGTTGTAAAAATATTGTAAAAATAGCACTTCTTTTCTTTGTTTTAGGCTCCAAAGATCTTTGCAACAAAGTTGGTGCGGTGTGATTTTCCCCTTTTTATTTTATTTTATTATGTGAGCTTAAAATTAGTAAGAATTTACACATCATGCTATCCTTTCTTCCTTCTTTATACTAGCCATTTTTTAAATCCTATTTTCAGAAATTCTCTGTAATCATATGATATTTTAACAAGTCACTCTTGTTGGTCTCCCTATGTTTGTACATCTCTCTTTTTTCTCTGTTTTTTTTTTTTTGCAGGATTTGTACATGTCATTGTAAATGATTTTTAGGATTAAAGAAAAAACACCGAATCCTGTATTGATTTGATAGATGATTAAAATTAAATAAATATATTAAGAAACAACTATCTTGTGTTTTTTGTTTAATTTACTTTGTTAATAGCGAATATATGCTGGTTTACTTTGGATTTTCATGTGTTAGTATATTTCTTATTTTTAAATTGTGATTTTTTTCCGTATTTTGACACTACAAAGATGAAATCATGATTTCACTCGTCTCGTTATTGTATGGTGCTACAGCCTGTAGCCTACAGGTAATGTTATTATAAACTAGATCCAACCAAGGTGTTTGTGCAAAATAACATAATAATTTAATCGGAAGTATGGAAAAAGAAATTGAAACTCACTATTGTAGATCCATTTTTTCCAAGATACGAGCCCATGTCCACTCGGATATGCCAAAGACACGGAAGCTAATGCCAACAAAGGGGACTCCCCATTAAAATCTAGAGCAATAGCCAAAGCAGGATACCATCCGAGCAAATCCAAAGCCATATCTATTGAGCAAACATAAGTAATTAATTAAAACGAATTATAGTGATTTTTTTTTTTTTTTGGAATCCATACGGTGAAAATTCTCTGTGATTTCAAAGCATAGATATAACAGCGTATGTATAGTCAAATTTAATTGAAATTCTTACCAAAAGCCTTAGCATAAATGCACTGAGTAATAAACGTGGCACCATTGACGCCATTTCCTGGCATTAAATCTTTCAAAGAAGTTTCAGAATAGAGGTAGCGAGCCATGTCTATTATGTCAGAGTTGGTAAGAGCCAATACGACTGGAATGAGATTTTCTTTTCCGTTCTCAATGCTAAGTAAGATTGGACACCTTTCAATTATGCATCTTGCCATATCGATGTTTCTAGTAAGAGCACAACAACCAAGAACCGTGAGATCGTCTTCATCTTTTATTGTAAAGCTGTCGTCCTCCATTATTTGTTTATCTTTATCCACCAACTTTTCCACAATATCCATTTTTCCAGCAAGGACAGCAATGTGTAGTGGCGTCCATCCCTTAAATGAAATTTGTTCATTCGCTGCCTCTGGATGGGAACTAAGGAATTGATAAGCAGCATCCCAATTACCATCGCGGATATTCTTTTGAAGGGATACATATTGAACAACGTAATTCACCCCTGCCAAGTTTTTCATAATTTTACTATACAAATCAAAAGATTTAGAGTATGTTACAGAAAAGTTACAAGATTATTTTTGTTTTAGATTTCACAATTGAATAAACGAAAAATATTATTTGCCCGAGAGTTGTGTCCCAATTCCACGTTGTTAGCACTTGACAAATCATCAAATCCCATTAAATTTAGTTGAAATGCTTCATAAAGTAAATCACAAGACCAAAAACAGAAAAGTTATAGCGAATGAACATTCATTATCTTTACTCTTTTCAATTTTTTTTTATATAGTAATTCAACTCAATTTTAACAACTTATAGCTAAGAGTTTTCGTTGTCTTTTGCATTACTCAATTAAGAATTCAACATAACAAATACAACCATGAATATATATGTGTGTGTGTATATGTGTATATATATATATCTTCACTCTCCATTGTCCCAAGCCCCACTTCATCTATCTCACACTTAATTGTTTTTGGTGTTTACACTTTACTATCCACTTAATTGTCTTTATTTTTTAAGATTTAAAATCAACAAATTGTTAATTTTTGTTGTTAGGCTTGCTATTTTTTTCCAGGTTTTAGATCAAATTGGTTTTTTTTTTTTTTTTTTTTAATGACAAGATAAAGGTTTATGTTTTTTTTCCAGGTTTTAGATCAAATTGGGTTTTTTTTTTTTTTTTTTTAATGACAAGATAAAGGTTTATGTTAAATTGGTTTGTTGTTGAGCTTTTTTAGGGTGTTCAAATTTTTATTTTAAGGTGGTCAAAACAAAAACATTAAAAAATATTGAATATAATTTTTTTTTTTTTCAAAGCAAGGGGTTTGATGTGGCGCCGCCACTGCTTGCATCTATTCTGTTCAACAATTCAAATGGAGGTGAGTCTTTTTGCCATTCTCTCCATTGAAGAACGCAGAGTCGTTCACTGATACAGGAATGCAAAGAGATCCTACAAATTGTACGACCAAAAACTAAGATCACTTGGAATTGCTAGGATTGTAAGATTCCACATGATCCTGCAAACGACTCTTGAATCTGAACAATCTTGTATTGATCCTGATCATTCTAGGCAAGTGGAATGATCCTGTTAGGTTTTTATTGTGTTGGGATATTCAGTTTCAAAGTTTACTTGTAATTGATCATACAAATACTTCGTATTTTGTGTGTCTATGTGTAATTGGGTTGAGATCTCATGAGCTCAAATTGAAGTTGTATAAATTGGAGTTTCAGTCGAGCGAAATGGCATGTGGGAGCAATTTTGTAAAACTCTTATAATTTTCACACACCAAATCAATGAACCCATCACCGGAGTACCCTGGTGGGGATATATGGAGCCAATTTTGTATAATTGGCTAATCATGTGATTTGAATTTATTTTGTCTAACGTCTTGAATTTAATTTCTATATCAAAAAGATACCAGACTAATCACATACGACCACGTCTTCATGAATTTGCACTTTAAATGTGTATAATATCTTTCTCTTCCTTTAGTTTAAAAATTAATAAAAATAAATTCAAATGAGAGAGATAGAGAGAAGTTAAGGCCCCGTTTGATACACTCACTCAAACACATGTTTTCAGTTTTTAAACAATATTACAAGTATTTTCACACACTTTTTCATTCACACATATTTTTCAAATACAAGATTTTAGTTTTTAAGTGCACGTACCAAATACCTTCTAAGTGTTTAAGCGTTTTTTTTTTTTTTCAGTAAAAAAAATGTGATTTTCTTGTAGAGTTTTAAGCATGTGCATTTTCTAGATATATTAGAGAGATAACTACCTCTTTCTGGCTTGATCAATTCTGCTAAACGATCCCAAGCAGTTTTGGCCGTTGTACAATTCCCAATCAAAGAATATGCTTCGGACGATTCCCAGATCAAATATAAAGCCAAGGCATTCTTCTTGCTCCAAGCCTTAAAAGCAATTTCATCATCTGGCGTCGGAGGTTCAGTAGTTGCTTCAACAATGTCCCAAACATGAAGATCCCGCAAATATTTTTTCATCCGGTTGCTCCAAGCCTCAAAAGTTTCTAAAGCAGGAACTGGAAGAACAACAAATAAATATATCATTCTCACTTACAAAACTAGTTGTGTGTAGATGCTTTTAAACCTATAGTGCCCTAATGGCTAATGGTATAGGTTATAATACATTTTAGCGGATTTGGCTCGCATGCAATACCCTAATTTCTCTGGAAAATTACACTTTATTCACCTAAAACTATATCTCTTTTTACAGTCACCTCTCTTAAACTATGAGATGCATACTTACCCCCTAAATTATATCATCTTTTACACTTATCTCCTAAATTATGAAAATACAAATTTTACCTCTTTAAACTATACCCCTTTACACTTATCGCCTTAAACTATGAAAATACACACTTAATTCCTTAAATTATTACTCATGGAATAGGATGCAAAGTGTTCCACGTGGGAAATAATTTAGAGGATAAGTGTACATTCTTATAGTTTAGGGAAGCAAGTGTTATATGGGTAATAATTTAGATGGTAAGCAGTGGCGAAGCCATAAATTTCTTTTAAAAGATGGACAAGCTTTGAGGAAAGCTCAACGAATATTTCATTTCATTGATTAATAAAATATACTCGTATCAGTTGTCATAATCTAGAATCGTGTTCTAAGTAATTTAGGATCCAGTATAAAGAATAAGGTGAAAAGTACTATTTAGATTAAAGAGATTAAACCAAGTAATTAAGCAGTTATTTTCCTTTATCTCAAAACAAATATAAATTATATATATATATATATAACATTCGTAGACAGAAAGATACATATGTTCACTCAATTAACAAGGCTGGTATCTTCTAAAAAAATAAATAAATAAATAACAAGTGTAGCATATTTATAAAATTATACAAAAATACGTTATAAAAAAATTGACAGCCACACGTTAATATTTTTGGCAAATGTTAATAAGCACAGCTTAGGTGCTTGTTAAGGTTGTACAAAAGTGAGTCCCATTTAATAAAAAAAATTAAATAAAAAAATTAAAAGAATATAAAACTTTTTGGTTATTTTAATATTTTTTCTTTTTATAAAGTTGACCCCACACTAAAAAATATGACATAAAACTGCAAAAAAAGACAAAAACTTGTACAAAAAAAAGCCAAAAGTTAATATTAACGGCATGGTTTTGAAACCCGAACCGTTCAAAGAACCAAAAGAGTGAGAGATTTAAAATTTTTAAGGTAGAACCAAAATTAAACTAAAGTCGAACCGTAATAATATCATAATTAAATTATTAATTACTTTAAATATAAATAAATGTATAAAATTATTACAAATAGAATATTTTATTAAAATAGTACAAATAAATATAGAGATGCAGCACTTTCAAGTTTAAAATATTACTTTAAAGTTTATCTTAATATATTAAATTAAAAAGTTTAATGGTTAAAAAGTTTAACATTTAAAATTAAAAATCCGTTTGGATACAGCTTATTTTGCTGAAAACTAAAAACTAAAAAAAATTTTAAAAAATTACTGTTCATTGGCTTCATGTCCCATGAACAGTGCAAGAGACGTTGGTTCAAAAAAAAAAAGCGCAAACACAGAGAACCCAAACGCACAATAAATACAAAAATAAATGCATTAAAGAAAATGTCCACTTGTGCATTTAATTTACCCTTTCCCCAAACAAACTCTCTTCCCCAAGCGTCAATATTCCCCATCCTATTTACCAAAAAAAAAGGTATTTCCCATCCTCATAAAACCATTAGACCCCTGCCCACTAGTACACTACCACTAGGCTAGTCTTTTCTTTCTTTCCCTCACACACTTCTTGTTTTCTTTCTCTCCCGGCCCTATTTCTTCCAGAACTGATTTGAGCAAACTCTCCTCCCTCTCTTCCAAAACAGATACGAGCAAAATCTCCCCAAAACATCAATTTTAGCAAACAAGATCTGCTACTTTCGGCTTCTAGCAAACAAGATGACCCTCTCGACGATGATAAGATTCAAAACTTCCGGCAAGTTTTCAATGAATATTTTCAAACAAAAAGCCCAGGTCTGACCAGAAAACCCGTGCACGGTCTATCAAACTGGACGGTTTGAACACAATTCGAGCGGTTTCCTACAAAAGTTAAATTTCCAGTTTTTTGTGTTTAAAAAACCGGATCAGTGACCAGTTTCCAGTTAATCCAATTCGTCCATCTGATCCGATCCAAATTTCAAAACCATGATTAACGGCACCGTAAAGGCGTAAACACAACCCAATATTTTTTTACCAAAACTTAGAAACAGCTACAAGTTAGCAAGGTTAAAAAAGTTCAATGAACTACAGCCGTACAGCACACAATAGTTAAACTAGTAAAAGTCAAAACAATACTTTTATGCTAAGCAGTAATTGAAATTTCCTTTTAATTTTTATAATTTTTAGTATTTTACTGCCTCTTTTAAAGGCTCTAAGGAAAATTTTTCAAGAGCCAGGGCCCGTTGGCTTCGCCAATAATGGTAAATAGACATTCTCGTAGATTAGGTGTGAGTATAAAATGTAGTATAATTAAAGGATATAAAATATAATTTTCTTCTTATTTCTTTGATAAAAATTTCGCTTTCATTTTTTCTTTTTTGTACTTTTTACAGTTTTACATTTTTTAATGATAATTCTTCGTTTACATTGTACTTGCAATATAAAATTACATGGCACAAAAAGTGGTATATATTATACACATTTGTAAAAAGTATTAAATATTATATACATTTTATAAATGTGTACAATGTTTACCACTTTTTGTGTATTACAATGTAAATTTTTACATAGCAAGTACAATCTAATCCTATAAAAATCTTTTTTCTTAGTTCAAAAGTCGGGATTGAATCCCCTTTTAGCTGTTCTACGTTTCTAGGTTATACTACGTTTCATTAAGATCTGAGATTCTCCTTAAGTTTTATACTAAAAATCTTTTTAAATATAATTTAGCAGCAAGAGATTTTACAACATTTTCTACCTAGTTAAATTTAACTTGTAAATTTAGAAGATCTAAAAGAAAGAACACACTGAAAATGGATAGCGGGGAAGCTCACAACCATCCACCCAAATAAAATTTAAACCAGCAAGAGAATTTATTCATTAATTATTATAAATTTATATTTTTATTCTCAATCAAATATTGACAAACAATTGAATTTTTAGTAAAGAAAAGAAATCCATAATTCAAACTTATAATAATTCATTATTTAAGTGAATAAAAAAGCTCCAACAGAAGTAATTTATTTTATTCTTAATATAAATTTAAAGAGAATAAATTGGGTCAGGAGCTGCATAAAATGTGGGTTTTACGCCAGCCAATCCTGACCCACCACGTCAACAAAACAACTTATTTTCAGTACACTCAAAACACAAAACCATCACCCAATTAAAAACCCATCAGCCCCTTTCAAACACAACACAACAACACATTCAGACTTCAGACCTGGAGCACGGCAAACCCAAATCTCATCTCCTCCTCCTCACACCGGAGCTCCACCCTGTCACAAATGCTGCTGCCCACATCGTTTTTGGAGCTGGTGAAATCTGTTGGAGCCGTTGCAAGTGTGGTGTCGCGACTCAAGGTGTGTTTTTTTATGATTTGTTATTTCCCCAAACTTTGAATTTCAAAATATTGTTGGATTTGGATAATTTTTTGGATATCAATTACTTGATTTGGTATGGGTTTTGCTGTTTTTTTGTATTTTCATTGGGTTTGATTGGATTCTTGAGTGGCGGGTTCAAACCCAAAAATAAAAAAAGGTTTTTTCTTCTTTTTTTCAGCTAGCCTAGGTTCTTATGAATTTTTTTTCAGCTCCAAATCATGATTCCAGCAACAACTCCGGCGACAACTGTGGCGGGCTGGAGCTCTGGTGTAAGGAGGATGAGGATATTTTAATTTTATGCTTAGGTTTCTGAAGTCTTAACGTGTTGTTGTGTTGTGTTGCTGATGGGTTTTAATTGAGTTAAAGTTTTGTATTTTGAGTTTACTAAAAATAAGTTGTTTTGCTGACGTGGTGGGTTAGGATTGGCTGGCGTAAAACACACATTTTACGCCAGTTCCTGACCCAATTTATTCTCAAACTTAAAGAGAGATACTTTTTTTTATGACAATTAAAGAGAGACATATACCTATGTAACCATCTTTGGGGAGTTCGCATATTGCTGCCAAAGTATCCCACGCAACTTTGGCAGAAGTAATCATACTAATCGCAGAACATAAGTGGCTCGTGCAAGAATTCTGGATCATTTTTAAAGCCTTGTCATTCTTTTTGGTCCAAGCTTTAGAAGCAGCTTCATCAGTTTTTGCTTTAGGAGGTTCATTGGCTGCTTCATCCGTTTTTGCTTTAGGAGGTTCATTGGCTGCTTCCACGACGTCCCAGAGACCTTGAGCCGTCAAATTGGTTTTCACTTGAAGACTCCATTCCAAATAATTGTCAACGTCAAGAAATATAAGGACAGTTGCACTCGTGGCAGACTTTGATTCCATGTTGAATCTGTCACTATATTCACTTGCTGTTAGGAGCATATATAAGCTTCTAATCAAACACTACTTTTTAGCAAAAAAGATAATGCATTAAACGATCTAAGTTAAAACTGTTAAAGAAACCTAACAAAAAGGGACGGTACGAGTTATACTCTTAAGAACAGCTGTACTCAGGATTTCTATATATAAACATTTTGAGTACTTTTGTTATTCTTTGTTCTTTGATCCAATTTTGTTAGGTGGTAAACATAATGGATAGGGATGGATTAGTTCCTAAACTAAAGATCCCTTGTCTCTTTTTAAACATCTTTCCTCTTCCGCTCTTCGCATCATCTTTGTCCATTAGATGATGAGTATAATACATACTTAGATCAATGTCTTTCTTTTTCGTTATTTTTAACAATGTTGAAATAAATTATTGATATAAATGGAGTACGTGTTTCAAAGGACTGTTAAAAATCAAGCACTGCCTCTCTCTCTCTTTCTAGAAATCTCTCTAATTCCAGACATTTCTCTCTTGCTCTATTTCCGGAATTCTCTCCAAGATATTTCTCATATTTTCTCTAGAAGCTTCCCTACACCATAGTTTTGAAACCCGGAGCAAACCGTACGGTTCAACTGGAAAAATTGCGAACCTCTCATTTTTGCGGTTCTTTTAGCCTCAAGAACCACTCTATGGAAAAAAATCAGAGACTCGTGCGAACTGCAGGCGGACCTCACGGTTCTGAGAACTGTGAACGGTTCTTGCGGTTCTCATAGGTCCCTTTTTTAAAAAAAAATTTAATGCCTTAAACGGCATCGTACCGGAATATTTACTATATTTTGGTCGAAAAAAAATATCCACTGGTAAAGAATTTGAATAAAAGTAAAAAGAAATCAAAAAAGAGAGAAAAAAAAAAAATAGAGCTACGTTACTACCCACAATTTTATATCTTCTCAGGTTTGTTTCTTGTTTCAGCTAGATACCAGCTTCTCCTTCTTCTTGTTCTTTCAGCTTCTACCTTCTGGAGCCGTTTCTGACTTCTCACTTCCTTTAATTTCAACTGCTTTTGTTTGTATTGCTTTTTTTATCTCTTCCTTTAATTTCAGTCGCTTTTGTTTGTAGTGCTGTTTTTTAGGGCTGTGAGCTAGTCACATGGGCATAGGAAAGTGGAAATTGGAAAGACAAGTCTGAGACTTTGTTTCTTACAAAACCTCTTGAGCCCCACATGATATGATGATACATCATATCATCCTCTTTTGTCCACTTGTACCGGTACAAATTAATGTCCTTAATTTTTTTTTAAATAAAAAAAATTGGTTATTATTATTATTAGATAGATATTTCATATTTGGGCTTGAGATGAATATATTAGACACAGTTAAAATATGGATTTATAGTTTTAATTAGACTATTTTAGTTAATTCTTCTATTTTGTACTAATTTAATATATTTATTTATATTTTAAATAATTATTAAACTAATTATGACGTCATTACAGTTCGATTCCGATTCGACTTCAGTTTAACCTCAAAAACTTTCCTTTATGATAGCCAACTAAAAAGCATCGTAAAAAAAACTCCGGTGAGAAACACCATTGTGCAGAGAAAACCCACCAAGCTGGCGCAAGACCCACAACCACAAGGGAGAAAACAAACCCACAAGGAGGTCTGGGGGCTCACTCGTAGAAACCTCGCAAGAGTGGCCAGAGAGGAACTTCAGGTCTGCGAACCGTAGGGGTGGGAGACCCCTGGTGGTGCAAGAGCTCGGATCTAACCCGATCCGGTCAAATTGGTCCGAAACCACCACTAACAAGCTAGAGAGGGAGGCCTGACCACCCCTATCGGGAATGACACTGTCGATCTAGGACGGCACGAGACCGACGGAGGGGACGGGGACAGAGACCACGGAGGTGGCGGAGCACACGACGAAGCCGGGAAGATCTCTTGGGCCTCTAAGCGCGCTCTCTCTCTCTCTCTCTCTCTCTCTCTCTCTCTCACGAGAGAACATTTCCAAAAACCCATACACCTCCGCTGAACGACTTTTTTCTTCTCGCTTTACCCATAAGGACATCTGTCTAACTGTATACTCTGGATGTTCCATTTTCATTTCAGCCACGGTTCTAGGAAATTTTTCTTTTTTTTTTTTTTTTTTTTTTGGGGTTAAAAAAAATAGCCAAGATTTCAGGAGTTTTTTTTTTTTTTTTTGAGAAAAGGCCATCAGTGAGCTTAGATATTTTGAGTTGTATTTCTTGGTTTTATTAATTCAAAAAGGAAGAAGAAAAATAAAAGTTTGCATTTTATTTTATGTTCTTAAAAAAAATATATATATAATATATAATAAAAATAAAAAGTCGCTTCAAAAACGCTATCAAGAGGATTAAAAATGCATCTACGCATATGTAAATGATTAAAAGCTCGTAATAATAAGTACCACATGAACCTGAACGGCTGAGCTGAGCTCCTGCTCCAAGATGATCAGATTGATTCTGGTCTGGAAATATTTTCTGGCGACCAAAACATAAAATACGAAAACTTATTATAGTCTTGTTGTTTTCTATGTATTGGTAAAAAGCTTTTCTACTAAAAACTACTCGAAGAAAGTTTCTTTTTTAGAGAATTACCTGAAGAAAGTTGAGTCCACATCCGTTGTAAGCTCCTTTGCTAAATAGGACTTCCCCCATGGTTAACCATACAAGAGCATTTTAAAGTAAAAAAAAAAAACTATATAAGAGCATTTTGTACACGGCTGAAAAGTCAGAAAGGCATGAATAATAGGATAAGGGAAAAAAACAAAAAATAGGATAAGGGCATGGCATTCTATTGGTGAGAGGATTGCACTTTATCTCGTGTGAGGTGAAAAGGAAAATAAAAATAAAAATAAAAATGTTAAACAGATTTACAGGCTTGGGGAGCAATGATGAGCCGTGGGAACATAAAAAAATTCCTTAAAGAATATAAATTATAATGCTTCCCAGCTGTATTACTAGCCTACAACTACTATTGCTATCTTATATAGTTACTATTTTTTTTTTTTATAAGAGATAAAATAGTGTTTACAACTACTATTGCTATCTTATATAGTTACTANCGACTTCAGTTTAACCTCAAAAACTTTGAACCTCTCTCTTTTACGGTTCATTGAATAGTCCGGGTCTGAAAACCATTCTTATAGTAGCAGCACCACGTTTAAGAAAGGGTGTTCAAATGAATACCCTGATTTGGGGAAATTTTTTTATATATAAAATATTTTTTGTTTTAACTACCCAAAAAATTTTTTTGAACACCTTAGACGTTAAAACACATGGCTTATAAACCAAAAAATTTTAAACTGAAATGATAACAACATTAAAACACATGGCTTACAAACTAATAAATTTTTAATCCCAAATTTATTCTCCACTAGGAAATAGCAGTGTACAGCCAACTCGCCAACTTGCCAAAACCAATCCGACCCAACCCAACTCGCCGGGTTGGGTCAGTTTTTAGGCTTGTGGGTTGGGTTGGGTTGGGTTATAAAAAAAATTTTGATAGCGGGTCAAATTGGGTTTGGGTCATAAAATTTCAAACCCGCCAAACCCAACCCAACCCACCCATATATTTAATATATATATATATATATAATTAATAAAAATTTTAAAATAACTAACTCTTCCTGTCTTATATAAAAGCCAATTAGTTCACACAAACTCTAATAAATTACTATTGTTGTTTAATCATTAGTGTTGTTTGTCTTTAAGGAGTTACATTGATACTAATCTTTGGGTTTTTTTATAAAAGACAATTAGTTCACACAAACCCTAGTAAATTACTATTGTTATTTAATCATTAGTGTTGTTTGCCTTTAAGAAGTTACATTGATACTAATCTTTGGGTTTTTTTATTATTTGTGTTGTTTGCCTTTAAGGAGTTACATTGATACTAATTTTTGGGTTTTTTTAATATATTTATATTTATATTTTTTCTACTCAATTTAATAATAATAATAAATTTCTCAAACTTATGGTTTCAATCCAACCCAACCCGACCCATGTGGGTTGGGTTGGACTTATGTGATGGATTAGGTTGGGTTAAATTTTTTTTGACCCACCATAATAGGTTGGGTCAAAAAATCTCCTTAACCCGACCCATGCACACCCCTACTAGGAAACATAGGTGAGTTCTTCTTCGTTTCCTTCGTTCTTCTTCTTCACACACAATTGAGCCCTCTCTCACTCTATTGTAGTTAAAAAGCATGCTACAATTTTAAACTATTTAAGTATTTTATTTTTTCAATGGCTTTGCCATTTTAGTGTTGTTAATTACAAGAGTAATACATAAGGATCCAACAAAATATCACAATAATTTCACAACATTCCTAATTATTATACCAAAATTTTTAAATAAGAGATTGAGTTTGGTCCATTTGTAAGTTGGTATGCTAATTTAGAGATGTGAAATTATTGTGACATCTTATTGTATCTCTAGCATTACTCTAATACCAACCAAAATTGTTTAGTTTGAACATTATTATTATTTTTAACCACCACACACCCTTAATGCGATAATTACTCTACAAGTATAAGTGTTTGTGTAATGTGAAGGAGGTAAAGATCGAAATTCAAGACTCTAGAAGAGAGCTTATGAATCTATTTTGTTACCTAAGAGGAGTTAGGCCATGTATTATTATTATTATTATTATTAGTTGATAAAAAATGATATATCATTTATTGTATGTAATTCTATTTTTCATAAAAGAGTTATGCAAATATTTAATTATTTCATTGATTTTTTTTTTTTGGGTAAGAAATATGTAATAGTTTTTTAGTTAGTAGGATATAAAATATGAAAATTGTGTTATATAAAACTTATTATTTTTCTTTTTTAATAATTAGTATATGAAATACATTATCTTTACACTTTTTTTTTAATAAAAGTAGAATCCTACAATGTTCTATCTAATTCTACAATCGGGTCCACGAAACTTAAATTGTCTTAATGACTAACTAGAAAAATACCAACATTTGGGTGGCTGGTAAGATGTCGAGCCAAGTCTTAGTCCTTGGGTCGATCCTCAACAATTAGTTATGTATTAGTACTCTTTATATCTTATCTCCAACCAAACTTAGACGGTCCAAAAAATAATATGGAAATTCTACAGTGTTCAACTCTATTTACTCTTTTTTTTTCTTTTTTTTTTTAAGAAATGTTATGTTTACAATATTTTTATAATATTTTACAACAAATTCTAAGTGACAAAATATTACTAGTTGTTATTGTTATGGCAAAAAAATCATTTCACTGGTATGTTCAAATTTGAACAAAGTATGTATCAAAAAAAAATTTGAACAAGTAACAACTCCTATGATCAAATAAAAATGAAAAAATAAAAACCCTTTATGATAGCCAACTAAAAAGCATCGTAAAAAAAACTCCGGTGAGAAACACCATTGTGCAGAGAAAACCCACCAAGCTGGCGCAAGACCCACAACCACAAGGGAGAAAACAAACCCACAAGGAGGTCTGGGGGCTCACTCGTAGAAACCTCGCAAGAGTGGCCAGAGAGGAACTTCAGGTCTGCGAACCGTAGGGGTGGGAGACCCCTGGTGGTGCAAGAGCTCGGATCTAACCCGATCCGGTCAAATTGGTCCGAAACCACCACTAACAAGCTAGAGAGGGAGGCCTGACACCCCTATCGGGAATGACACTGTCGATCTAGGACGGCACGAGACCGACGGAGGGGACGGGGACAGAGACCACGGAGGTGGCGGAGCACACGACGAAGCCGGGAAGATCTCTTGGGCCTCTAAGCGCGCTCTCTCTCTCTCTCTCTCTCTCTCTCTCTCTCACGAGAGAACATTTCCAAAAACCCATACACCTCCGCTGAACGACTTTTTTCTTCTCGCTTTACCCATAAGGACATCTGTCTAACTGTATACTCTGGATGTTCCATTTTCATTTCAGCCACGGTTCTAGGAATTTTTCTTTTTTTTTTTTTTTTTTTTTTGGGGTAAAAAAAATAGCCAAGATTTCAGGAGTTTTTTTTTTTTTTTTTGAGAAAAGGTTTTTTTTTTTTTGATAAGAGATAAAATAGTGTTTACTCAAGTTAGGACCTAAGCTAACGGTATAGGCGAAGCAAACGATCTCAAGTTAACGGTTGTGGTTACAGCCATTGGCTTCCATTAGTAAATTGGCAGGGATTGGATTAACATGCAAAATACACATGAAGGCTGACGCCACCAATAAGCTGACGACGATAATGCTGAAGGGAATGGGATAAAACTGACGGCTTTGATGTGAACCTGCCTTGCATCCCACGATTGGTGTTAGTCTCCTACAAGGAAAGGATTCCATAATATACGCTCAGAGAGATTCCTCTAAGGAAAAGACTTCTAGTCCAAGGAAGAGAGGTCAACCCTCTACTACTTTAAAAACCCCAATACCCTAACAAACCGAGATATGCATAATTAACCCCTCTCCAGCACTCTAGAGTTGTAATAAGTTCTAACTTGACTTTCGGAGGGTATTTAGCCGGTACCACACTGGTGCTCTCTGTTAGGTTTTCTCTTTTTATCGTGCAAGTAACTTCTCAAGTGTGCGAGCATTGTGTGGCTCACTGGTGATATTTCCAACATCATCAGTTGGCGCCGTTTGTGGGAAAACATAACGTCAGCCATACTATAGTTTCCCGGACAAGAGAGTTGTATGGCGCTCACTCGCTCGATGGCAACCATAAACGACGTTCGAGAAGAGGAACCACCCACGACTGCCCTCGAGAGGCAAGTTCAAACTCTCGTCGCTGCCGTGAAACGCCTCACCAAACAAAACCACGACCTAGAAGAACAACTGCGCCAAAAGAATGCGACACCGAACAACCAGAAAGATGAACAAGAAGGGACCAGCGCCGAAAGAAGGAACCAAGAGGGACCCGTAGACAGCAATGCTCTGAACCAACAAGAACGACAGGAAACCAACCGTCCCTTTGGTTTTGATATGGCCCCCACTTACATGGTCGCAGAGATGCAATTGATGAAGGAAATGATGGATCTTATGATGAACGCCCTTAAAGGACGGGTGTCTAGCGACCTCGACGATTTGGTTCACCGAACCAATTCGCCGTTCACTACCTCTGTCAACTCCTTCCCCCTGCCATAGAAGTTTCGCATGTCGCAGATCGAAAGCTACGATGGAGCCAAGGACCCGCTTGATCACCTAGAGACCTTCAAGACCTTGATGCATCTTTAAGGAGTAGAGGACGAGATCATATGTAGGGCCTTCCCTACGATACTGAAGGGCCCTGCAAGAATTTGGTTCAACCGGCTGACATCTAACTCTATCAGCACCTTTAAAAAGCTGAACGCCCAATTCACTTCGCACTTTATTGGAGGGCATCAGTACAAAAAGTCTACTGCATGCTTGATGAGTATCAAGCAACAGGAGGATGAAACGTTGAGATCTTACCTAGCCCACTTTAATAAGGAAGCGCTCTCGATTGACGAAGCCGACGACAAAATACTCGTGGCAGCATTTACAAATGGCCTAAGGAAGGGTAAGTTCTTATTTTCATTATATAAGAATGACCTAAAAACTATGTTAGACGTGCTTTACAAGGCCACGAAGTACATGAATGCTAAAGACGCTCTACTAGCTTGCGAAGAAAAACCCAAGAAGAGAGAAAGGCAGGAAGATACCCGACAGGAAAGAGGGCGGAAGATGGCGAAAACCAGAGAACGAAGGGATGATAGGTGCTTTAAGCCCCCTATGGGGAGGTTTACAAGCTTCACTCCATTAACCACCCCAATCAACCAAGTTCTAATACAAATCAAGGACAAGGGGGCATAGACTTTCCCTGGAAAGCTAAAGTGAGATCCCAACAAGCAGTCCCAAGACAAATACTATCACTTCCACCACGACCACGGACATGACACAGTTGACTACTATAACTTAAAATAGCAGATTGAAGCCCTCATTATGCAAGAAAGTTGCAGAAGTTCGTTAGCAAGGAAAGGGCAGATCCGCTCCCTCAAGAGCAAGCTCCCCGACGAGACAACAAGCGTCCGAGACAGCCCTTGGAAGACATAAGGATGATTGTAGGGGGCGCGGCCGCCAACGGCTTATCAAAAAGGGCTCGAAAGAGTTATCTTAGAATGGTCCAGAACGTTCAGCTCATCAGCGTCATCCCGAAGATGCTGCGAGTCGACAACCCCTTATTGGCTTCTCGGAAGAGGATTCCCGATGACTCCACCATTCGCATGACGATGCATTTGTTGGTAGCATCCAGGTAGGAGACTATAACATGTACCGGGTCTTAGTCGACAACGGGAGCTCCGCGGATATCCTCCACTACCCAGCATTCCAACAGATGCAAATTAGCAAAGAATAACTAACCCAGCCAACGCTCCACTTGTCGGATTTGGAGGAACCAAAGTGTACCCCCTAGGCGCGGTCACATTACCCGTTACCATTAGAGATTAACCCCAACAAATCACTAGGGATGTTACGTTCCTTGTGGTCGATTGCTCCTCTGCCTACAATGCCATTATAGGGCGACCTACCCTTAACTTCTGGAAGGTCGTAGCTTCGACCTATCACCTGATGATCAAATTCCCCACTGAATACAGAGTAGGAGAATTGCGAGGGGACCAAATAACCACGCATGAATGCTATATTGCGATGCTAGAAATGGACGACTATTTGCAAACAATGAGCATAGAAGAGTAACGGACGGGGGCAGAACCTGTAGAAAGGCTCGAGGAGGTACCCCTCGATAGCTCCAAGGCGAACAGAACTACAAGGCATAGTACTCTCGCTAGCCCGACGATTCGCTCAGCACTCGTAGCTTTCCTTAAGGAAAATCTAGACGTGTTCGCCTGGAGCCATGAGGATATGCCAGGAATTGATCCTTTAGTCATGGTGCATAGGCTAAATGTGTCACCGTCCTGTCCACCCGTAAGACAGAAGAAGCGAGTCTTTGCCCAAGAACAAGACTGAGCGATAGCAGAAGAAGTCGGTAAGCTACAAGAGGCAGGCTTCATTAGGGAGGTGTATTATCCCAACTAGTTAGCAAACGTAGTAATGGTGAAGAAAGCCAACGGAAAGTGAAGGATGTGCGTGGAGTTTACTGACTTGAACAAAGCTTGCCCCAAAGACAGTTATCCCCTCCCACAGGTCGACATTCTAGTAGACTCTACGGCTTAGCACAAGCTGTGAAGCTTTATGGATGCTTTCTCTAGTTACAATCAAATTCGAATGCATAAAGCTGATCAGGAGAAAACTTCGTTCGTAACTAGTCAAGGACTCTTCTGTTAAAAAGTAATGCCATTCGGCTTAAAAAATGCAAGCGCAACGTATCAGAGGCTTATGAACAAGATGTTCATGCGGCAGATTATGAGAAATGTCCAAGTCTACGTTGACGACATGCTAGTGAAAAGCCGAAGGGAGGAAGATCACTTGGAAGACCTCAAGGAAACATTCAACACTCTTCGCTCTTACAACATGAAGCTTAATCCAGGAAAGTGCGCCTTCGGAGTAATAGCAGGAAAATTCCTAGGATTCATGGTGTCGCAGAGAGGCATCGAGGCCAACCCGGACAAGATCCGGGCCATAATGGAGATGCCCCCCCCTAAAGAATGTGAAGGAAGTACAAAGTCTTAACGGCAAAATAGCGGTGCTGAATAGATTTGTATCAAGGGCGACGGACAAATGCTTACCCTTCTTTCGCACACTGAAGAAATCCTTCGAATGGACTGTCAAGTGTCAGCAAGCATTTGAAAAGTTAAAAACTTATCTCTCTTCCCCACCGTTACTAAGTCCCTCGCAGCCTGGTGAGGAACTTTTTCTCTATCTGGCCGTTTCCCTTGTTGTCGTCAGCGCTGCCCTGATCAGAGAAGAAGAAAGAGTGCAAAAGCCCATGTATTACGCCAGCCGGACACTTCACAATGCCAAAGAAAGATACTCGCCCATGGTGAAACTCGCCTTCGCACTAGTCATAACAACATGCAAACTCAAGCTTATTTTCAAGCCCACACGGTGATCGTCCTAACCGACAAGCCCTTGCGGCGAGCAATGAGTAACCCTGAGGCTGCCGACCGATTGGCACTATGGGCCATAGAGTTGAGCGAGTTTGACATCCAGTATCGCCCACGATCCGCCTTTAGAGGACAGATCATTGCAGATTTCATAGTAGAGTTCACAAATGGTGAAGACAAAGGGGCAGAGAAGTCTCCTCAGTGGAGCATACATGTAGACAGGTCATCCAACAGGCAAGCTGGGGGAGCCGGCATCGTACTACTGACACCCGAAGAGGACACGGTCGAGTGCATGGTCCGCATTGATTTCCCTACCACCAACAATGAAGCGAAGTACGAGGCCTTAATAGCGAGACTTGATCTCACCAAAGCTGCAGGAGCTGCGAACATGGTCATTTACTACGACTCTCAGGTCGTCACTAACCAGATAAACAAGAACTACTAGTGTCGAGGTGAAAGAATGAAGAGGTATCTTGACCAAGCAAAAAAGAGGGTAGGTGAGCTGAAGACCAAAATCATACAAATCCCTAGGGGAGAGAACGAGCAAGCCGACCGCTTGGCCAAAGCCGCCTCTGCCGAACATATGACCACCCTGGATAGTGTACTCTCCTTTGTTCAGCTCTCTCCACTAATAGATTCCATCGATGTGCAGGAGATAAGCTCTGAAACCAATTGGACCACACCGTTAGTCTCTTACTTGAAGAACGGTGCATTACCAAACGGAAAGGAGGCCGCAAGAAAGCTAAAGGTCCAAGCAGCGAGATTCGTCTTAATAAGAGACGTCATGTACAAAAGAGGTTTCTCCTGCCCATTCCTGAGATGCTTAGGTCCTAAAGAAGCAGACTAAGTCATAAAAGAGGTGCACGAAGGAATTTGCGGAAACCATTCAAGGTCAAGATCGTTAGTGCATAAGCTAGTACGAGCAGGGTACTTTTGGCCAACCATGTAGAAGGATGTCGAGGCTTATGTGAAGACCTGCGACAAGTGCCAAAGGTTCAACAATATTATTAGGCAACCACCCGAAGAACTAACCTCGATGACGGCTCCGTGACCATTCGCTCAATGGGGACTAGACATCATAGGGCCATTCCCTACGACAATACGACAGCTGAAGTTTCTGGTAGTAGGCATCGACTACTTTACAAAGTGGGTGGAAGCTGAGGCCTTGGCCACCATTATGGAGAAGAACGTATGGAGTTTCATCTAGAGATGTATCATATACAGGTTTGGCATCCCTAGAATCTTAGTCTCGGACAACGAGAAGCAATTCGACAACGACTCATTCCGGGACTTTTACTCGCAGTTAGGGATACGGAACCACTACTCGTCCCCCGCCCACCCTCAAGCTAACGGATAGGTCGAAGTCAAGATCCGATCCTTGCTCAAGATTATCAAGATTCGGCTCGAGAGGGCAAAGGGTATATGGCCTGAAGAGCAGCCAAGCATACTTTGGGCATACAAGACGACGGCGAGGACGCCCACAGGATAGACACCATTTCGACTAACATACGGGAATAAAGTAGTCATCCTAGCCAAAGTCAGACTCACAAGCTACAGGGTGCACAACCATGACGAGAGCAAGAACGAAAAAGCTATACGTCTACAACTCGATCTAGTAGATGAAGTCAGGGCGACAGTAGAGCAAAGGCTTGCGAGGTACCAAGACCGCATGGCCAAGCATTACAATTCCCGAGTCCGACATAGAAACTTCCAAGTTAGGGATCTCGTTCTAAGGAAAGTCATGGGTGCTGCAAGAGACCCGACCCAAGGAAAACTCGGCCCAAATTGGGAAGGACCTTACTGAGTCACGGCGTAGTAGAGGAAGGGCACCTACCACCTAGAGATGCTAGACGGATGGAAGCTGCCACATCCTTGGAATGCTGAACACTTACGAAAGTACTACCAGTAGAGATGATGACGTGAAGAACAACACCCATTTTCATTCATAGTTTACCACAGCAAATTTTAGTTATACTCCTCAAATTTATCATTTTAGTTTTTACTACAATAAGCTTAAAGGGCAGGTTTTTACTTTAGTTTTTGCTATAATAAGCCCAAGTTTTTACTTTGGTTTTTACTACAATAAGCCCAAAGGGCAGATGTTCTTTTTTAGAACTACTTTTTTCTATAAATGCATGGCGATAAGAGGAGTTTATTCAGAACGGCTGATGTTATTTATTTACAAGTTTGCAAAAAAGTAAACGACCTTAAATTCATAAGAAGTGAAAAGATTCTAAGTCCCTAAAAGTGGACGACCTTAAGACCGCAAAAGTATGCGACTATGAGCCCATAAGGCAGATGGATCCATCCCAAGAGGACGAAGCCTGGTTGAAGCCCTTGAATGGGCAAGAAACCAAGTCCAAACATAGACAAATCCATAAGAAGCAGATAACTTCACTATCCAAAAACTACATAGCGTCAATTTGTCCCAAAGGGATGAAAAAAGTATCAGCCATCAAAAATTGACGGGCTCTATAAATATCCTAAAGGGAGGAAAAAGTAAGCCATCAAAAGCTGATGGGCTCTATAAATATCCTAAAGGGATGAAAAAGTCAGCCATCAAAAGCTGACGGGCTCTATAAATATCCCAAAGGGATGAAGTCAGCCCTCAAAGCTGACGGGCTCATCAAAGGAATGAGATTATAAAAAGATTAGTTCATCAAGTCCATAACATGGACAAAGCCATGAAACCAACGATTTTATAAAAATAACGAGTTCATAAAAATGACAAACTCATCAAAAAAGACGAGACTACAAAAAGAGTAAGTACAGTCCAATGACGCCATAAAGCTGACAGGCTTAAAAAATGTCGAGCTCGTCAAATTTCATAAAGTAAACGAGATCGCAATAAACAAGTCCACCATTAATCCATGAAGTGGACAAGGTTGTTAAAATAGACGAGACTATAGGCTGACGAACTTATTCAAGGTGGCCAAACACACAATATATAAATTACAGAAAATGATGAAATTAACGTGCCTTACAATAGGATAAACTGTTTACAAATAGAAACCCAAAAATAAAGGGCTACTTAATATTGTTTCCAAAATAAATAAAAAACACGAAATAAAATCAGGCAGCAGGGGGATCAGCAGTGGTCCCGTCATCTTTCTTCTGAGAAGGAGGACTATCAACATTTATAGACACGACTGGAGGGAGATTAGCAGTAGGCTGGGCCAAAACGATGACGCCTTCATTCGTAAGGGGAGGATTGGCTTCAGGAGAGCCGTCACCTTCACCAATGACAACGTCATTAGCCGGCGTCATTGGCTCCAGATCATTCATTGTAATTCCAGACAAGTCCAGCTCTAGGAAGGCTGACGTGACTTATTTGAAGCAATCTTTGAACCCAGTGACATAAAAATTAGCACAAGAGTCAACGAATGACTGCGACGTCTTAAATGTTTGGACAACGTTAGTCCCAGCCATCTCCACCTGTTGGCGCAAAGCCGTCACCTCTTCCTGAATTTTTTCTTTCTGACGCGCCGTCTCTTCCAGCTTCTCCCTTGTCGTCTTTAACTCATGATTCAAATCTCAAAGGCCTTCCTTATACTAAGCTTGCACATCCATCAAATTAGTGTTATGCTTCCTAACCCGAGTAAGAACGTCCTCCTTAGCAACACATCAGTCTTGAAGCGCTTTAACACGCACCAAAGCCTGAAAAAGTGATAGTCGTCAGTAAAAACGAATCAGAGGTAGATAAAACAGACTTAGCCAAAGGGAGAAAGAAACATACCCTACTAAGGTCAAAAAGAGCTAACGCCCCTAAGTCCTTCGTCCTTAGTTGGTCGCAAGGCTCTATATCCGTCGGCTTTATAAAGGACTCCATTTCCTTGACAGCATAGTCCTTATAAGTCAAAAAGCAACGAGGTCCCTCAACAACGGGACCAGTGGAAGTCATCACTCCATTGCCTGCACCTTGTTTTGGCTTGAGGGGTGACTTCTTCTTAAGGGGCATGTCCCCTGGAGTGACGGCAACCTCTTTAGAAGGATGATCGTCCTTCCCGCCAGGTTTCCTTTTTGTGACCTTGGCAACGATCTTGGGGGCCGCCGAGGATACCCCTTCCTTCTCCTTTGCTTCCCTCTCCTCCTTCTTACGGGCCGCGGCAGCCCTCACCCTCTGCTTAACAGTCTCTATCTCTGCACAAAGTAACAAGCGTGTATTAGCAAAGCAGACGGAATCAGTAAAGGGAAGGAATAAGTAAAGAATCTACCCACGTTGACGAGAAAATTCGTCCAACCTACGAGCTTTAACCATCGGCTCCGGACCACCGCAGTACAAATGAAGAATGTCAAGGGTAATTAGATCCCTGCACTTTCATTGCTCGAGTGGGATTTCAAGAACTCGACGGATGAACGCCTCCTACCTGTCAATTATATGTGGACGGGTGTATGCTGGAAAAGAAATAAAAAGCGACGACGTTAAAACACGGAACAACAGAAAACTAAAAGCTAACGGGGTTAAAAAATAAGAAACCGCTGATACTAAACCTGAATCCCTAACTATTCAAGAGGTATTATCAAAGCCCTATGGCATGGTATCCCACTCTTCTGGACGGCATACCTAGTCCGACCCTTCAATAAAAAAGTATCTACTTTTCCAACTTCTGTTGGAATCTAGCATGTCAGATACAAGTCTTAAATCCTTATCCCTGACGGAAAAATGATAAGTCCCTTTAGATGAAGCAATGTGATGGGGTCTATAACAGTAATAGAACTCGTCAAGGGAAAGCTAACGGTTCCCACCGCTCAAACGACCCCACAAAATTTCTGCTTCAATAAAAGTCCTCCAAGCATTGGGGGAAATCTGTTTGACGGATAATCCCATGAAATCAACAAGCTGACGGTGCAGAGCCATCAATAGGAGCCTCAATCTGGCAGCAAGGATGGCGACATACATACCGACGTCCGCAGTCAAATTAGTATAACACTTTTCCTTTTTCCTAGGAAGACGGATTGAGATATGGTCCGAAATCTGGTAACGGGTGCATAAATCCCTAAAAATCCTTTCACCCATTTTTGGTAAAACTTTTGTTGACGGCCCAATCCTCGGGAAGGATGAAGGGACGGTTACCTCCGGGACTTACTGAAGCCTCTTCATAGGATTCCACGTCACCTTCATCCTCATCCTCTTCTCCGTCACCTTCCCCTTCATCATTTATCACTTCCTCCTCAACTCCCTCAACATAATTTTCCAGGTCGTAGTCAGGAGACCGGGTTGACGTTTCCCTTTCAGATGATCCCAAAAAACCGACAGATTCCTAACCTGAACCAAAAACCTCGTCGTAGCCTGCTCATTCGCAGACTGACGACTGTTCACTCGACGTGTCACTTGACATCTGTCTACCTACAAGTGACAGATCCATTCTAAGTACCGAAATTGATGTCCTCGCTAGGAACTTGTTCAGTTAATGCAAAAACGCAAAGAAGGGAAAAAGAACTTACAAGGGAAGCCTTTGAGGAATGAACGACCTTAAAAGTGACAGCGTTAGCAGTTCAACAAGCCAACAAGAGGACGGAAGCAAAAGCGACGAGTTCTCTCTCCCAAATAATCAGCAAGGTTGAAATAGAAAAATGAGAAGAAGAATGCAGGATATATATAGAAGGAAAATGCGCAGAAGACGAAGCGACACCCTCGTCCATAAGCGGAGCCAATAAGAACGAACCACGTGTCCAAGCATTAAATGAATGGCGGCTCGAGAAAAAAGTCTAAATGATTTTCCCACTCCCTGCGACCAAAAGGTAGTGAACCAGTGAAAAACTTCAACTCCATAACTCGTCAGTTTAAAAACGACGGTAATATGGAGTAGGGGGCAGCTGATAAGAGAGAAAATAGTGTTTACTCAAGTTAGGACATAAGCTGACGGTATAGGCGAAGCCGATGGTCTCAAGCTGACAGTTGTGGTTACAGCCGTTGGCTTCCATTAGTAAATTGGTGTGAACTCCTCATAGATCCAACTAAGGCAACAACAATATCAACCATGAAGAGGCATACCATGGTCAGGGAATTCAAGAGCTTCTTAGAAAGAGTTTCCTACCTTAGGAAGTTCACACCAAGACCAACCTTGGTCACTAGTGGACTATCCAATCTGTTGAAAAAAGGGGAATGTTTTCATATGGGGAGTTAAGCAACCAAATGCCTTTCATAAAACTTCAACAAATCATAAGTCATTTGCCTACCTTATGGGTACTAGTCCATGGCAAAATCACTATTGTTGTACCTGGGATCTTGATCCCAAGCATACAGAGCATTGAAGGACACCGAAATGAGGTATCCCAACATAAAAAGGGCGTGTATGGCGGTCATGCATCTCAACAACTGAATCATTACTTTTCATCCCACCAAATCCTATTGGTGACATGCTTTCATCCAATAAAAGCCCTCCTCCATCAGCCCTTGTGATCTTGAAGAGTAGCTTGGTGATTAATATAAATTTCCCAATACAATATGAGTCAGAAGGATCCCCAGAGCTATCAAGAGCTAAGCTATAGCAAACTCACTGACCCAGTTCCTCGAAGAAGAGGAGTACTTATTGAGTGAGAAGATCTCTAAAAAAGTAGTAGCAGTAGAGATCCTTGTAAAGAAACAGACTATGAAGTTTGTGAAGACAGCCTTTAACGAGCATGCTTAGAGGAAGCCTTCCTCTTCCAAGATCCCCGTAAGAGGATCCCCCACTTGAAGAAAACACCATGATAGAATCATCTTGGTGGAGCTCCTGGCCACCAGTTCACTAATGAGAGCAACCTTAGATGACTCATAAAAGAAGTTTATTTCCATAAAGGATTTGTTCACAGCCAAGAGAGGATATTTTAGAAGATCCTCGAAGAAGGAAACAAATTCTCAACCGTTTAAAGAAAAGAAAAGAAATCAGTTCAGTGAGTCCACTTGAGAACGAGGGCCTACGAAGGAACCTTTTCTAAAGATTGAAAAATTCAATGGCCATGAACAAATTTTCCAAGTGGCATGGCCTAGGACTTAAGAAAGAGCAAATTTTCCATGTACCTAGCCCAGGACTTGATCATAACAGAAATTTTCCAAGTGACATGGCCTAGGACTTGGGAAGAGCAAACTTTCCATGTACCTAGCCCAGGACTTGGCTAGAATAAATTTTCCAAGTGGCATGGCCTAGGACTTGGGAAAGGGCAAATTTTCCATGTACTTAGCCCAAGACTTGATCAGAATAGAAATTTTTCAAGTGATATGGCCTAAGACTTGGAAAGAACAAACCTTCCATGTACTTGGCCTAGGACTTGGCCAAAACAAATTTTTCCAAGTGACATGGCATAGGACTTGGAAAGAGCAAACTTTCCATGTACCAAGCCCAAGACTTGGCCTAGAACAAATTTTCTAAATATGTGGCCCAGAAATTGGCCAAGAGTAAAAGTTTCCAACTACGACCAAGAAACTAGTCAAAAGCAAAAGTTTATGGATACAAGCCATAGCATGTCCTAATAATGTGTGCAGATTGTAAGCATATCCCAATAATGGCTACAACCTGTAGCATGTACCAACAATGGGTATAAGCTGTACCATGTATTAGCAATAGATACAAGTCATAACACGTCCTAGCAAAGGGTGCGAATTGTAAGCAAGGCTCAACGAAGAGTACAAAGAGAAGGAGCCTCAAATGGGCATGAAAACCCAAAAGTGGGTGTAGAAAGTGCACAAGACTGACCTCTTTGAAAGAAATTGGTTCAAGGGAGCCTAAGGAAGCAAGGAAGGCGTAACTAAATTTTTTTTTTCTAAGAGTCCATCGCTCGAAGCCGCAAAAGCATGGATACTTTTGCAAGTCTCTATACAAAGAGATTAGTCAATGACATTACAAACCAGCTAGCAACATTTCCCTCCTCTTACAAGGTGCAAACTCACCAAAGGCTTGGAGGTACTTTAACTCAACAAAAGAAAGGTACCCATTCGGTAAGCCCACTCATTAATACCATGTTTGAATATATCAAAACACTGCAAAATGCTGTGCAAGAGGTATCACCCATACACTAATATTTTATTCATGTAGATTAAAATGAAAATGCTAATACTTTGGTCTTCTTACTAGACCAATTATCAAAAATCAAAATTTGGAATTCTTGTGTGGTTGAAATCCCCACATGGTTTCATATACATGAAGTAATTTTTATTGCTATATCTTATTTGGCAATTGGCTTTTCCAGTGCATACACTGGGGGCTAAGATGAGATTAAAAATTTTTCCTTAGATATATCTTTCACTTGATAAAATTGAGAAGTCTAGTGCAAACTTTACTGTGCATAAGTTCAGCCACTGTTATTTTCTTTGGCTCATGAACTATATGGTATGTAGCAATTCAACAACAATATAATTGGTGGCATGATATGTGAATAATTCGCTGCAATCTGAAATATTATATAATCTCTCACAATTTGGAAAAAGAATAAGGCAAAGATCAAGAGCATCCACAAGAAGAGCAAGGTCTTTAGCTAAAGCAAGGCATGGAGATGTTCTTAAACCTTTTATGCCATGTCCTCAGGGAAGTTTCTATCTCCTAATACATTTTGAGAAGAATAGCTAGTCTTGATTAGACTTTAAATCAGCATGTTTATATGATTTAATGACTTATGATATCTTAGTCTCATTGGTAAGTCATTATTCATGGACTAAAAATCCTCATGTGGCAAAACATCTTGGTGTTATTCACCTTAGCCATAGCAAGCATGTACTACAATGCATAGAATATATTTGGCAAAGTTCATGGGGGCTTCCCTCACTCAAACTATTTTGTAAAAGCAAACAAAATCCTGTTGACAAAGGAATGCTATCTTATATTGAGATTTAATTTTTTATGCTACTTTCAAAAAAGCATATCCTAGAATTGCTAGCAAAAAACACTAGTGCTAGAAAATATACTCTTGGCATCAAATGCAATACCAATATAATTTTGGCTATTTATGAATACTTCATTGTCAGCTTGACAAAATTGATTTGTTTTATGGAAAATTGAATACCAATCTATAGCTCAATACTAACATGAAGGTGAATTCTAAACTTTCGCAACATGTTAGTTCATCCTATGAAGGAAGTGTAGCAATTCCTTTGGAGTTTCCCTCAAGAATTATTTGATTTACAGATTGGTTCTACATATTACTGTCAAGTGGTTCTACACATTGGTTCTACATATTTGATCTACACATTAGTTCATCCCATCATAATGGGTCAATACGTTTTTGACCTATCAAGTGGTATTAGAGCAGGCACATTCTGATTAGGTTTTAATATTTGCTATGCGATCCATTGACCCATGTTTGTCATGAATAGAGGACAGTTTCTCATTATACCTCATTTATTTGATGGCACTAACTATGAATATTGGAAAGTATGCATAAGAGCTTTCTTGTAGTCTCTAGATGAGAAAGTGTGGCAAGCTGTGGAGATAGGCTGGACCAAGCCAAAGGAAGCGCCAGCCGATTAGGATGATGCTAAGATCAAGGTGGCAAGTTTCAATAGCAGAGCATTGAATGCCTTATTCAGTGCGGTTACCAATTAGGAATTTAAGAAAATATCCTCCATTGAAACTCCGAAGGAAGCACGGACCATTCTCTAGACAACCTATGAGAGAATAAAGGCTGTCAAGGACTTGAAACTTCAAAGGCTCATTACTAGCTTCGAAGGCTCACTACTAGCTTCGAAGAGATAAAGATGGAAGAGAATGAGTCATTCAATGAGTTCTATGCCAAGTTAAAGGACATAGTGAACTCAGCTTTTAATTTTGGGGAAACCATTCCTAAACCCAAGATTGTGAGAAAGATGCTCAGATCTCTACCCGAGAGATTCCATGCCAAGATCACAGCAATCGAGGAATCAAAGAACATTGACAAGATTCCTTTGACAGAGTTGGTTGGTAATTTGTAGACCTATGAGTTAGGTTTAACAAGAATTGGTAAGTCGGGTAAGGGCAAGAGCATGGCATTAAAGGCCAAGAGCAGTGATACTAATGAGTCTTCAGACGATGAGCATTCTAAGATGAAGTCCTACATTACAAGGCAATTCAAGAAGTTAATGAAGAATACCAATGGGAAGGGCTTCGACAAGGACCGTAGGCAATCCAATTCTTCTTAGTTCAAGAGCTAAGACAAAGGGAAGAAGGATGCTAGAGATGGCGGTCTGTACACTGTTCTTTCAGGACTAAATTGCTTTGGGTGTCAAGATTTCGGTCACATGAAACAAGAGTGCCCCACATATCTCAAGACCATTGGGAAGAGCAAGGCACTTGTTGCTACATTGAGCGACACTGAGCCTAAAGATGATTTCGACAATGAGGATGACAGAATCTTGAATGCCTTCACTGCCACTGTCAATCCTACTGAGGGGATTGTTGAAGATATGGATGAAGAAAAGGAATTGGTGGAGTCCAAGTTTGAGAAGATGGATGAACAAAATGACGTCCACACAGCCTATGCAAAGTTATACAAGGTCTCAGAAAAGCATGAGAAGTTGTATAGCTTGACCACCAAGAAGCTTAGTGATGTAGAGCTTGAACGTGAAGAGTTTTCCATAAAGTTTGATGAAGCCAATCAGACTATTGGAGCATTTGAGGTTTAAGAATAATTTCTTGGCTGAGAAGATCAAGAAGCTTGAGGTAGAATTGTTCCAAGTTAGAACTCAGCTGGAAAGGACTTCAAGTGCTAAGCTCGACGAAATGCTCAATCTGCAAAAATCTGCTTCCGATCGAACCGGTTTAGGGTATGATTTCTCTCCTTCTGATATTGCTTCTACTAGTACTATTGTTTTTGTTCCTCCTGGTAATAATGTTGAAATTGAGAACACTAATGTCAAAACTGATTTAGCTAGTGAGAACATAGATAAGAGTAAATCTATCTTAGGAGCACCCCCTATGTAAGATAAGAAAGAAGCTAAAACCCTAGGGCTAAGAAGGCTGACTCTCAAAAACCTAAACAGAAGAAGCAGCATCTCTGTCATCACTGTGGAGCAGCCGGTCATACTCGACTTAATTGCTATAAGTGGCTAGCCACTCAACAGAGCAATGGTATGATAGCATCGGGAAACCAGAATCAGTTTCCATCCTCTTTTGCTCATCTTGGAGATCTTCTCAAAGCCCTCATGTTCCTTTCGAACTTGAACGGTTTCAATTCTTCTCCCTCACCGCTAGATCAAGGATTTGCTAGACAGAAAGGTTCTTCCAAGGTGTAGAAGGAAAAAGGCTCTAAGTGATTCTGTCACTCTTTCTCTTTCTCTCTCTTTCTTGTTTTTGTTTGCATTACTTGTGTGTTTTGCTTTACTGTTTTGAGTCAGTCTAGTTTTATACTTTGCTTTGTTTAACATGTTTTTGTTTGGTTATTTTTTAGTTTTTGTTTTTTTTTATATAAAAAAAATAAAAAAATTGAAAAATCAGAATAATACAAAAACAATGTGTGTATGTGTACATTAGTATTTGTGTACTTTGGATGACCATTGAAACAAAGTTTTCTAAATTTTGTATCTCTTGTAACTTAGATGAGCATCTCTATGCACAACTAAGGAAATGAGCTTTGTGGCTCATATTTGTGATGAGTAAGATTAAGTAATCTCTTGTACTTAACACTCGTATTACTCTTTTTGATGGGAAGAACTAGAAAATCCTAAGAGAAAGACATAAATAACCATCTCACCACTGTTGCTTGCCAATCATGAAATGACATTTGTGTGCTTTGGCATAGCAAAATTGGAATGTCAAATGCTTAACATCATTGGGTATTTCTTTTCTATCTCTTATATGATCATGCATGATTTGCTTAAAAAAAAAAATGCAAAGAAAAATAAAAAGCAAAAAGATCAAAATGCTTTATATATGATTGCAAGCGTGTATTCTAGGAGATGTGAGAGTTATAGGATGTACCTCAAAGGTAATAGTCTCCATCAAATAGTTATGATTGTGTGTGAGTTAAAATGATTTTCTCATATTTAAATCTTCATAACATGTATATACTTATGCAATCTTGCGATATTTTTCATACATAACACACAACATTCTTTGCTACCCTTGATACATGTGCAAGTACAATGTGATTTGGCCATCACAAGGTTTACATGTGTTAATGTATGCTCACTAAACTGTCTTAACTTATTTTTGAAATATAAAATTGGTTAGACTTGTTTAGTATGTGTGTGTGTTTTGGGATCTATGTGCTTAACATTTTTTTGTTGAGAGATGATTTTGAGAGTTCAAAATGCTATTTGAATCCTTGGTTGAGTTGCATGTTTAATTGCATTCATGTCTATGTTTTTCTTTTCTTGAAAAACTATTTTTAAGCAATCTCGACAGCTCCTCGACACCTCTCGATACCTAGCATATCTGTTAAGCTCTTCAGTTGATTTTTATCGCAATCTTGACACCTCTCGATAGCTAGGTGGATCGATTGAGAAACCTCATGTCCCCTCGATAACTCCTCGATACCTCATCGATCCATCGAGCTTGTTTTGTTATGGACACCTCTCAATAGCTGTATCTGTCGAAACTTTTAAAGTTCGACACCTCTATCTGTCGAGAATTACTGAACACCTATATATAGGTTTCAGTGCGATCTAATCCTCATTTTCTCGATCTCTCTCGATCTGTCTGCGACTATTCACCTCCCAAAATTCTCTCTTTCACTCTAAACTTCATTCCCAAGAGATTTTCGGCCTTAATCAAGTTCTTCTTCACTTGGTAAGTGTCTAAATCTCTCATATTCATGCATTTCATGTTTTTTAACCTAAGTTTTGGGTGTTTGAAAATTTTTTGGGGTTTTTCAAAATTGATGAAGTTATTGTGAAATTTTTGGGTTCGTTTTAATGAAAATGCTTTAAAATCTTAATGCATTGCATCCCATGTGCATTATAACTATATTTTCATGCATTTAGATGTGTATTATATATGTTAAACTACTTATGTGCTGGTAGGTTTGGATTGGGCTGAGCCCATGATGATATTACTATTGCACGTCACATGCTCATGCATTTTCATGCATACGTCCTTTACATTCAATATATTTTTATATATTTGAACTGTTTTTAGGACTTTTCTGAGTGTTTCTTTCTTCCCCCTCACTCTCTAGTTTACATTAGTGCATCAATGGCATTGAAACGTAAGTCTACTTCGTCCTGGAACCCTCTTCGTTTCTGGGCATCGTCTTATTCTGATCCTACCCCCTCTTCTGTTCGGTTCCGTGATAAGGATGCCCGAAAGGACTTCTCGGAGAACTTTTCTCAACAAGGTGTTCATTCGGAACGCCGAGTCATTTTGTAGAATTTCTCCGACACTGACCTACCCACTGTCATTCACAGTTAGGATTGGGAGTCACTGTGTGACGTCTCGGTCACTTGTCCATCCATGCTGATCCAGGAGTTTTACTCCAACATGCATGGACTTGATTCTTCAGTACCTCTCTTTCATACTCACGTTCGAGGTACACACATAGTTGTCACACTAGAGTTCGTAACCGATGTGCTCCGTGTCCCGAGGGTAGAGCATCCTGACTACCCTGGTTGTAAGCGTTTTAGGACTATGTCCAAAGGCGAGGTGATGTCCGCTTTTTGTGAGCGTTCTGCTGATTGGGGCGATAGGCAGTTTACTTTATGTTCGACCTTTGCTAAAGGTCCTAGATTCATGAACATGGTTATGACCTTTGTTCTTCATCCCTTTTCTCATTATAACTCTATCACAAAGTCTCGTGCTTAATTTTTGCTTTCTTTATTAAAGGTCCTAGATTTGTGTTTTCCCTCTTATTTCATTCTTTCTATTATAGATGTGTATAGGGATACAACGACTTGTGATAAGCTCATCTTCCCTTCAGCTATCATGCAGATTTTACGCCATTTTTCTGTTCCTTTTCCCTCGTCCGACCACTTCTCCATTATGTGTGCCATTGACTACACGCTACCGTTAAACACAGCGAGGCGCAGTTACGTTCAAGGCGGTTCGGTTTGGCAGCTTCTCCCACTTCTTTTGCTCCATCCACCTCCATTCCTTCTACTTCAACGGGAGGTGTGACTTTGGATGCGATCATGGCACAGCTTCAGCGCATGGATGCTTGCCTTGATACACTCTCTACTGAGTTGTATTAGGTGAACACCTGTGTCAGCCGTATTGCTAGATGGCAAGCTCGCCTTGGTGGCTTTCTGGAGTCTCCCTCTCCTCCTCCTGAGGCACTTGAGGCATCCAAGGGTGATGATGACTCCGACGACGATGATGATGATGAGCATAGAAATGCTAGCTCTTCCAACTCTGACGAGATGTCTACTTGATACTTTTACCCTTTGTTACTTGTGACAAAAAGATGGAGTAGTTTTGGTTATGAGAGTAGTCATAGTTAGGGGGAGGGTTAGTAGGGGGAGTGTTGATTTTGAAGGATGTAGTGAGGATTTTATGTATCTTTTTCTTTTCTTTCTATTTCAGATACATCATATCTTGTATATTGGTCTTGTGACCATTTTAACATACATTGTACTTATATTTGATTTTTAGATATATTGATGTATGTTATTCACCTATCTCTACATGTGTTGTTTCTTTTCTATCTTTATACACATGCTTCTTATTAATTGTATGCAATCTATTATTTCTGTTTCACACAAAGATGCCTTGATGAGTTTTGTTTCAAGTGTTTTAGAAATACATGTTGTTAAAGTCTTTCTTGCCATAGACTCTCTTCTTGCAAAAATTTTCAAAACTTTGTGTTAGGATAGATTTTATTGTATTCAACAAGTGAATATAAGTTGAGTGATTTATGACTTCTCTCATATGCTCATTTGTTAGTTTTGGTCACGGATTGGCAAAAGAGGAGATTGTTAGGACATATGTGATTTACTTGTTAGGAACATATGTCACTATTTTATGTAATTGGCTAATCTTTTGACAAAACATACTTTACTTGTAATTAGGTAGATCTAGGATGTGTTTGATACTTCAAGAAACTTGTTTCAAGTTCAAGTGTTAAAACCATGTAAGTTTGTCCAAGATTCAAGTCTGAAAAGTGTCTGTCATTAAAACTCGACAGCTAGCTATCTATCGAGATCTGTAGAGCTGTTGAAGCCCGTGGCTTGACAGAAGCTCGACAGATAGGGTATTTGTCGAGGTTTATGAAATTCAGTTTTTCAGGATTGTTTTCATTCAATCCATGATTATATGTTTGGGCTTTCTTTTCTCACAACTCTAGATATATAAAAAGATTATTTTATGGGCCGTCAAAGGTGGAACAAGTTGCACAAGTGTTGAGCAAAGTTTGTTCAAGCAAATTGTGATCGGAGACAGAATTTGCCCTAGTTCATCTTTCTTGTGAAGAAACTGCTGTGTTTGTACACTGTAGGGTTTTGCGACCAAACAACTTCATGATCTTCATCGTGTGATGAACTGAAGAACTTTGTAACCAACAACTTTCTCTAGTTGATGATTGAAGTTGAGTATTGGGATTTGCGCAATTGGTTAGTCACGTATTGGGAGCCGTGCATTACAATGAGAGATTGTCATTACAGAACAAATCCAATTGAGTATTGGGGTAAGGGTTCAACTGTAGGTTGGTATAAGGTATCGGGATTCCTTTACTTGTAACCACTGGTTGTGATAATAGTAGATTCTTGGGAGTGGTGACCTAAAAATCACCCGGTGGGGTTTTTGCCGTGTTGGTTTTCCCCATTCGTCTTGTGTCAATTTATTTTCCGCTACATACTTAGTATAATTGGTGATTTGTTTGTGTTGCCACGCATTTGCATGTTAATTTGATTAATTAATAAACTTGACTAATTAATTAATTAATTCATCACAAGAGGTTAATACGTTTTTGGCCTATCAAATTACTAAGATTTGAAATTACTGATTGAGTAAATGTAGCGTACCCAATATTATAAGTTGTTTTGAAACAACCCGACGAGGTGCAAAGAGGGGGGAAAATCAGTTCATTTAAAAACAATAGAGAGCTGTACTTTATTTATCCTGATTAATTAATTCAGAAAACACATACAACATATCATACATGTTAAGATAAGAGAGTCTAGATAAAAACGTACCTAATCCAATATTTCTTACTTGATAATTTTCTCCGTTTTTTGAGTTCCAATACTTACGGGAATTTCATTGGTGGCATGAGTTGGTGGAATGCGAATACCTTGCATTATAATTGGTGAGGGAATTATACAATTAGGTATTTATATAATGATAGTAAAAATTAGAGACTTTAAACTTTGTAGTGACAACTTCTAATATTGTTACAGCCTTTTAAAAGTTCATATTTTTCAAATCACTACCATAATCTATATATATATTAATAGGTAAAGATGAGAGAAAATTCAATCAGATTTTAAATTGGAATTCAATTAGAGTCTAATTTTGCGCCACGTGTCCTATCTAATCTAATTTTTTAAATTTTAGTACCAAGTGAATTAATTCGGTGTAAAAATTAGATTTAAATTAGAGTTTAATTTTGCGTCCTGTGTCCCATCTAATCTAAGTTTTTTAATTTTTATGCCAAATGAATTAATTTAGTGTAGAAAACGAGAAGTCCAATATAAATAAACTATAAAAAAAATGTAATCATATATCTAAATCTATATATAAAATTAGAGGAAGATAGCATTTGAATGATTTTATATTTATGAGCCTTTTTTTATAACTAAAAACCATTCAAATTTATAAGTAATTTATGTAATATACCATGACTATGTATGGTCTATTATTAATTAGGTAATATATATATTTCTTTTTTTAAACCAAAGTTTAGAGAAAATTCAATTAGAATCAAAATTGGATTTTGCTATTGTTAGCTTTCCATACAAATTAAATTGTTTAGATTTGTGTTTTTATTTTTCCTCTGAACTAATGGGCATATTTTTTATACTATTTCTATTTAGATATTTTGTATGCAAAGATATTGAACGTAACAAATTGTAATCGAGATGAATAATCCCATGCATCTATTCCCATTCAATTTAGGAGATACTATTTGATCAATTTATTATTTTATTTTGTATTATATTTAGTAGAATTTCATAGACAATAATTGTGAATTGATATTGTATATATAGCATCTAACAGTAATTTTCAAAATTATATACGTAATAACAATATAATGAGAACTTGGCGTAATTAATATCATTAAAATTGCAAGAAAAAACTATTTGAGTACCTCCAAATGTCCTGGTCAAATTATGTCTTATATGTTTAATAATTCAAACTAACGTCAATAGCATCATTACAATTCATTATTCCCGTGCGTAAGCATTGGTTACATACTAGTATCATAATAATGTCAAGAGTTTTGCAACTCAACTGACATGTCTTCTTGATTTTGCAATTATTAAATTATAATATATAAAAAATCATAGTATCATAAGATTTATGTTTTTAATTAAACTGAACTATGGCAATTCAAAATTACAAGTTTTGATTAAATTTATCTTTGATATTCTCTAAGTAAATTCTGTCTAAATATTACCTATAATCTCTTTCACAATACTGTCTAATTTGTTATTTTTTTTTTTTATATTTATACTCAATAATTAATATATATTATATATATATAAATATTTCTTGGTTAACTTTTAAAGTAAACAATTAGTCGAGATAATCTATTACAACAATGATGGAGCAAGGGAGGGGCAAAATTTATATAACATGTGGTACTCTAACATGCGTGTGTGCACATGCGCATGTTTGTGTTGTGCATAGACATTTGTGTGTGTCTATATATGTGTGTGTGTGTGGATATAAGCTCAAAACAATAAATTTGTTAGAGAGTGGATCTTCCAGGCAAACTACAAAGCGACGTAAGTTCAAGCTCAAGATAGACTGGGCTCAAGTTAAAAGGATAAGATGCACAAATTCAACATAATATCTCTCCTCGGGCAAATCCGAGGACAAAGTGTTCTCTTGTATTGATCAAGTTTAATCTGATTACAATGAGTTCTTATATTTTTCTCTTTTTTCTATCTCCTTTCTCCCAATATCTCCTGCCCGTTTTTATGGAGGTCATTTTCTTATATAGTCCCCTCCTATACATCCCAGCTTCCTACCTGTTCAATTTTCAAGGAATCCTTTGGACGCTTGTCCCATCAAGGCTATTTTGGAGGTAGTAGGAAGGGCTGTGAGTTGTGAAGACACTGTTTAGGTGTCATTTCTCCATAAATGCAGTCAGTTCAGTTGGTGCAGTGCATTTAATGTAGAGGTGACAGTCATCTTCCCAGATATTTCTTCTTTCTGTTGCAGATACGGCTCTGCTACCTCCCTTGGAGCTTATCTTTCCGGTATGGTTGACTTCCTAAAACATTCCCGAGACACTTTTGTTCCTTGGCAACCTCGGTTACCACGTTGGTTTCCCCTTTTCTCCTCGTCTTCCAGTCTATGTACGCATGGATCTTTAATCGTCCTCGGTATTTAATCATCCTCGAACAGGGCCATAGCCCAAAAATGTGCTTGGATCACCTGCCCCCAATATATTATATATAATATAGACTGATGTTTTAATGAAGAAAGCTGCAAATCAAATTTCATATTAATTATATTTTGTTTATATATGAAGATTTTTTTTTTTTTTTTTTTTTTTTTTTTTTTTGGTTTTGGCATAAATAGGCCGTTTTTATTTTTATTTTTTCAAAGTAAAAAAATTCAACTTATGAGACATACCTACATGACATAATATCTTCATTAGTGGTTGAATTTTTGAATGTACAAATAAAAAAATTATTTTTTTTCCAAATTTCGTAATATTCAGAATGTCTTTATTAGTGGTTGAATTTTCGAATGTCCAATTAAAAATTATTTTTTCCAAATTTCACAAAATTGGAAGAAGATGATAAAAATTAAGAACCTTTTATTTATATTATAGATCTAGTACAGAAATAGAAAGCAGACTTGCCACTCGATGGCAAAGTCAAAAATTAATTCTAGGGGCAAGTCAAATATATACAAAAATTTTAAATCCAAAAATAACTCTCTCTCTCTCATAATGTGTGTGTGAGAAAGTATGTCTGTAACACACTAATATGATATAAAATATTTATTTTTTTTACATATTACAAAAATATTTATATCAAGTTAGTCTTTACTTTGGTCCAAAAAATACTAATTATTTTTCATCTAGTCTATTTGTAAGTTGTAACCTATGAACTTTCTTTTAATCATATTAATCAGAACAAATGTTCTTTAAACATTTTAGAACAGGTTTTTTTTTTTTTTTTTTTTTTTTTTTTTTTTTTTTTTGTTAAAGAAATTTTAGATTATAAGAGTAATAGGAAGAAAAAATAATGCATTAGTAGTTGACCCGTACTTATCTATTTTAGGAACATGTATACCTTAGGTTGGTAATTGAGTTTGGGCCTGATGCTAGGTTTGGACTTTGGACCAGGATCAGTGTGGGTTATGGGATTCCGATTAGATCAGGCTATTGGACTTTTCTTGAAAATTGGGTGGGCTTTGAACAATGGGTCTCACTTTCGGGGGTCGGGTTTAGGCTTTCAGGCTTCAGTCCAAACCCAAATTCGCTTTTAGGCTCCCTTTTCTCTCTCCCGTCTCGCTTTCGCTATGTCTAGTAGGTATTGCCGTGAAGCTAGCTGCTTGTGCTTGTGGGTGTTGGAGTGGTTCTTCCATGGTATTCTTGTGTGCATGGGGGTTGCTGGGTTGTTCTGGGATGCTACCTGCTGGTGTGGTGTTCAAGTTAAAGGCGAGGTAAGGGTGTGATCACTGTGATGTGGGTTTCGAATATGATTTACTGTTGGGTATGAGTGTGAGGACGAATGTGGCCTACTCAGAGTGCGTGGGGAATAAACTTTTTAGAGTTGGTTTTTTAGTTAATTTGTGAGAGTGCTGCTATCTAGCATGTGATGGTTCGATGGCTTGCGCTATGTCTATGATGTTGAGTGAATGATTGTATGACTGGGAGCTTTGATCCGTGCGCAGAGGCGAAATAGAAGAAAGTTTGACTACTGGTTAGTGATGAATCCGACACTGACAAAGACATGGCACTTAAAAGCTAAAGCATATTTGAAGCCTTGTTGCAATTTTGGCTTCCAGTTTTTGATAATGTGAGATCTCTGAATAGACTATGGTCCACGCTCATACTTTCTCATCTTCTTTGTCTCATGTTTAAAACCAAACGATGACGGGTTTTAATTAACCTGACTGGCTTTTCGCCACCACTGGGTTAGCTTGGCCAGCCATTCTAACATGACCCCATAATTTAAGGTAATTGATATATATATATATATATTGGATGAATTGAGGTAATGGATATTGTTAAATGGAGATGTTGAAATCGTTTGGACTATTTAATATTCCTGTCGTGTATCAAAGGAAAATTATTGCATATTTTGAGAGTATAATAAATGTGTATTTTTTCCTTTTATATGAATTATTGGTCCTACCATAAATTAAATAGAATTTATTTATTTACTTTTAAATCTCACCTGAATACAAATTTTGTTGTCAAGAAAAAAGATATAATTAAATCATTTAATATGGTATGATTCAAATATCACCCTTGTCCATTATATCCAAAAGTTCATCAACTAGAAGAATTTTTCTAAAATCACCATTGACATAGTTCTCTATGAATTCTCGATGTATAGTAAAAGGTGACTAATCATACCTAAAAATATCATGGTTCTGGACAACTCCTAAATTGTAAATAAAATAATTTTATTTTTTTGAGTATTTTATTCCTAAAATAGTTTAGTGCTCAAGTTAGCCCTTTTGTTCCTTTTCCATTATATTGCTTACTGACCAAATTCGATCATGAAATCATCTCTCTCTCAATCTAAGAGAGAGAAAGGCATATTGGCCCACATGTATATTTTTGCATAAAAAAAAAGAAAAAAAAAAAGTCATATTGGCCCTCCATTATAAAGAAATCGGAATAGGAGGACTAACTTGGTATATTTGACCTTTATCAATGCCGATCCCCCTATCCACTTCGGTTGCAGTACTGGAAGCATTGGCTTGCCGCAGGGCAGTTCAATTTGCAAAAGAAATCGGTCTCAGAGAGGTGGTTTTCAAAGGAGATTCTGCTGTGGTCACCCAAGCCATCACCCAAGGAAGTTCGAACTCTCCTGAGTATGGCAACATTATCAACGACATCAAGATATTAGCTACTAATTTTAATTTTATTCAGTTTTGTCATGTAAAACACAACTAAATTGCAACTATAACGTAGTTGCTGATGCACTAGCCAAAAAAGCTAAAGACTGTTCGAGGTTAGCTGTTTGGTTAGACGATGTGCCAGAGGATATCTCTCATCTTCTTTTGTTTGATGTTCCAAGTAATGCTAGTTTTCGCCGAGCCATTTTAGTCTAGATTCTCAAAAAAAAAAAAGAAAAAGAAAAAAAGAAAAAGAAAAAAGAAAGGTATATATTGGGTCTTTCTAGCGTACCAGGATACTGTACCAACACAAATCCTGACCATAAATTTGGAGGCCCTAACAGACTAGTAACGAGATACAAATCACTTCCTTTTCATTGAAGGGGAGTGAGCCCAATTTACAACTGAAGATAGCTCCTCGGCACTAGTCCGAGGAGACCCCTCTCCCTCAGTTCTTTCATCTCTCTCTCCTCCCCCACTGAGTCCTCCCCCTTCTTATCTTGCTTTCCTTTCTTATATCCTTCCTTCTGCTGATCATCCATTGGCCTCTGCTCTGACCGTCTGTCCCATCAGAGGTCTTATCCGTGCTCAAGTGGCTCATCCTGATCGATGCTGCCCTGTCAAGGGGTTACATCCCCATTAATGCGGTCAGGGGGGTTAGGTGAGCGCATTCAATGCAGAAGTGACAGTTCACCTCTGGCTTGCTCCTTCGCCGTTCTCCTGTCGCCGATGCGTGGCACTGGGCCCTCTCCTCCTCGGATGTTCAAAGCATCCTCTGGTGGAATGGCCCTTGTGTTCCCCCGAAGTCTCGGATGCCCGAGGACGGGCCAGAGGGCGTTAGAGTGAGTGCATTGGCAGAGTTGGTTAGAGGGGAGTGCTTTGGTAGGTCATTAAAGGCAATAATTTTTAAAATATGTTTTATTTTTTATTGATAAATCTGAGCTGTTTGATTGGTGAGAAAGTAGAGGAATGTGACATAAAATTTTGTTTAGTTATTTTGTTTTTGAAAATTTTATTTTAGTTAGGTGAAATTTTAGAGGATAAGATTCATTCCCATTAAATCCTCTAATTTCATATAATTTATAATTAAATGTAAGAAATACGGCACTTAAAAATCAAATAAATGCCATGTATGTCTCACATTGAGTGATTAAATGATAATATTAAAATTTGAAATTAGTATATATATATATATATATATTTACGCCTCATATGAGTCGAATAAAGTTTAACTATTGAAATCTAGCTATGCATAATATTGGGCCTATTAAGCTGAACCCATCTCTTCAAACATCAATTTCTATATAAAAGTAAGGACCTCGTGTGGAAAAATATGAAATTCTACCAAGTGACGTATTTTATGTAAAGAGAATTAAAATATTTTTAATTGTTACATCAGAGATAATAACAAATTAAATATTAACCTTTTGTTTTATTTGGTTCCACATTTCAAGACTTTTCTAATTATAAAATAAATATTATTTGTATCATTTTGTTCAATGTTTCAAGATTTTTTATCCCTCACACATACATACAAAACTCTATGCATTTTAATTCACTATTTTCACTTCTTACACTTCTACCTCTTTGTATATACCTACTTATAGCCCTTCATGTCATTCAATGTCAAATATATACAAACCAAAAATGATGTCGTTTACCTTCAATTTTTTGACGACACTTACCTAACTCTAACATATTGTTGTCTCATCTAATCCTAACCCTATGAGTTGGCTACAACCGAGAAAGGAGAACTTGCATTTTATATTGAGTGACAACTGCAATTAGAATTTTGACGTTAAGGTCGGACATTGTATATTTGTGGGTTTTGTAAATGATGTAATTGACTGTGGTGTTTGGTATGTGTATTTTGTTTAAGAATTAAGGTAAAAGAAAAAGACACATTTTATATCATCTTTTGTTCTACAGTATTCCTCCTACGTATTTTTTTTTTCCTCATTACTTCAATTGAATAATTATATTGGATATGTGTATAATTTATAATTGTTATTTTTTATGATAAACTCATTACTAATATTAAAGCTCTATAACAATTATGCTATAATAAATGTACAACATTTTTCAAAACTATTTTACATAAAACATTACAACAATATCCGTGCTTCGCACTGATAATTTACTAGTATTATCCGAAAGTGGGTAAAATGACCTCAAAAAAAAAAGGGATAACCTGCATGGACTTTAAATGGTGAAATCTTGTGCAGACTAACTTGCTTACATCCCCCAATAATGTTGTATCGAATAGGAGGCATCTAGTGGCGTGAAAAAGTCATCTCTGTTACATGCTTCACTCTAAGGTGTTCTTTGGTTGAAGAGGGAATTAATTGAGAAAAGCATATCACTAGACATTCCTCATGTATGTGTTTGAAGCTTCTCAATGACACACAGTGAAACAGTAGTTCTAAATTATGAAGTCTGAAGTTTACTTAGCACATGTTACACATGCTATAAACAGAAACCTCTTGCACGTGAACCTTGTTTGTTAAAACAAAAATTACATAATAATCACTTGGAACACCATACTCTAATAATCTTCACCATTGAAATCAAATTCATCGGGCTTCTGTGGCAGTAATAGCAACCTTTTTGGTGCTTTGCGTTCATCATTGTATTCAACCTTTGAGGTCGCTGCTTCGTCTGTCACAGCATCTTGCAATCCGTCTTCCGCTTCATGCAAAGACTTATAAAGCTTTCTCTCATAGCACCTGCGCCAAACTGCTTGGATGCGACGGGCTGCCCACGTCTTCCATTGTAAGGAGTAGAACCTGAAAGTCATCAATGCACAATTACACATGGGATCATTCTACTTGGAAAAATGAAGGTAAGCAGAGTTCTAATGTAATTTTTCTTCAAAGTCACTATGAATATTTAATTCTAAAAATGAAAGCGTATCACAGACGAAGGAAAAGCTATCATATATATATATATATATATTATTTTGTTTAGAAATCCAATGCGACAGGGGCATTGTAGATTTTGATGGGATAACCATGGCATTTCGATTTAAAATTAAATGAAGAACTGAGGACCACATCTTTTTTGTACAATTTTTGAACAATTTTTTTGTTTGTATAGCCTCACTTTATTTGGAGAATGCTGACAATAATCATCCAAAATGTTGATAAGCTTAGCTTAAAGACTTGCCTGAAAATATGCTGGAACTGCTTGCTATGAAGATGCCGAAACTGAGAGGCCACAAACTTCAAATCAGCAGCCCTTAGAGCAAAGACTTCAACCTCTGTTTGAGCTATTACTGTTCTTGTTGAAATGGGAAAACTGGTAGAGGAGCGGGGATTCAAGGCCCACGCAAAAAGCTCTTCTCCACAAAAGTCACCGGCCTTCAGATCACCAGCATTACCTGTTTTTCCAGTCATAGTGGTCAGGTTTCCTCGCATGATAAAGAGCATCTCATCCACTGGGTCCCCCTCAAGGATAATGCAGCTCTTCTCTGTGTGAAGCACTTGTTTGAGACGATCACAAAGTGCATCAAACAGTTGACTATCCATTTTTTCAAACATCGGCACCTAAAAGATAAAATTTACTTGATGAACACAATAGCTAGAAGTTGGACAAAAAGATGTTTGGGAAAAAAAGAAATCAAAGAAAAATTCTCACACTCTTGAGAAGATTTAAGCAAAGATGGCGTGTTATGTCCCTTCCAAGGTCCTTAGGAAGGCTTTGAAGTAGATTCTCTTCTTCAACACCTCTGGTTAGTTGCCATTTATACTGCTGGTATCGTCTAACTCGTGCCCTTAATTCCTCAGGGAGCATGCGGTGGGACATCCACTGTTCTGCATCATTCCTTTTCACTCTCATTTCTTCTACTCTCATTGTTGTGGATTGCAGATATCTCTATAACATTCATAATATAGCACTTTTAGTTAATCAAATCTTAGGACTATCTGTGGAAAGGTTTCTATTCATAAGTCATAAGACTGGATAGAATGAGTGAGAACTGACCAACATCATGTTTCTATTGAAGCTAAAATAGGCAAAATGGAAGCCAAACGAACTAATACACTAATTGAAAAGTAACAATTAGGGAAGCAAGTCACTTACTATAAAACCTATGACTACAGAATTGAATGTAGTTATGAACACGCAAAGACTTGTGTCTGTTTGGTGAGGTTTCCCCGTCGCTTTATAGTTTATTTGCAAGCCTCGCTTTTATTTTATTTATTTTATTTATTTTTTAAGGTGTAACTATACTTTAACTATTTTTCAACCAATAAGCTTTAGATAAAAAGCTACATCAAAATGCACTAAATAAGATTTTGTGATGCTTCAAATTGATTGAATGTCCTGCATACCTGTGGCAATGGAAGAATTGACAGAATGTCAATGAGGAAGTATGTGGATAAGTATCTTTTTGCTATAGCCACTGGATCAGTAATCACCTCACCCCTTCCGAAGACTTGAGAAGAAGGGGCAATAAATCCAGTACGGAACTGAAAGATTATATGAAGTACATAAAATGCATCAAAGAGTGATCGAAGAACACAAGCAATTTTAGCTAGTCTTTTGTCTGCACCAAGGCATTTGTGTTCGTACTCGCCGTTATTGTCCTCACTGATCATTGGGATGTAAAAGAACAAAGGGTCCAAGGCCACAGATATCACACAAGAGAGCACAAATACTTTGTTCCAAGTTTGAAGAAATTGACCCTGAGGATCAAGAATTGTCTTCTTAGGAGGAGGACCTGCCTCTTTTTTGGCTGATCACCTGCATAAGGGATGCTTTTCAGTTTTTTGAAGCTTTTAATCCTCTCGAAACCCTCTCAAATCCTTCCCGAAGTCTCTCCAAAACTATGCCAACTGCTGTTCTAAAGTTTCTTGTATATAGTCCACGTTCAAAGTCATAATTCTGCCCAGAACTCTGATCCTTAAACCTGGATCAACACAATATATAGATTAAAGTAGCATAAAGAGAGTCTAAGTAGCACAATATCAAATAACCGATTGCAGTTTAGTCTACTAATAAGTTTCTTCCATAATGAGCACATCTGAATGGTCCCTAACTATGGAATTCTGCACTAAAACTGAATATCAGAGAACGACTGACTATTATTCAGTAATTCAGCTTTTTGCAACACTACCAATTCACCAATTCTGCTTTTTATTTTATTTTCCTAAACTAGAATGTCATACAATGATGGTATAAAATTAGATTCCTTCATTAGGATATTTTATGATAGTTTCACACCATCTGACTTTTCAAAAAAAAAAAAAAAAAAAATATTGCATGATAGTATTTGTGACCATGGTTTTGAAGCCTAGACTGTTTAATAAACCATAAAAGAGTTCAAGATTTTTGAGACTAGACAAGGTCGAACCGAAATCAAACCATAATGACGTCATGATTAATTTTATAATTATTTAAAATATAAATATATATATATATTAAATTAGTAAAAATTGAAAAAATGACTAAATTAGTCCAAATAGATATAAAATTCTATCTTTCAAATGTATTTTTATATCATAACTTTTATAAGATAAATAAAAATTTGAAATGCTATGCAAACATAATAAACAAAATATATAACAATATCATAGTTAATTTACTAATTATCAAAAAGAAAATAATTAGTTTACATTGTAATATACATGTAAAATTTACATTATAAACTAAATAAACATATATAATATTATATATTTTTATACAAATATGTAAAATATTGTACATCTTATACAAATATGCATCACATGACTGCTATGATATAAACCAATAATTATTCCCTCAAAGAAACATAGTTGATTTATCAAAACTACTATTGAAACAAACAAATAATAAATCACCGGTATCAAATTTAAATCTAACATAAAATATTACTAAAATATTAAAAAAGAAAAAGTTGATGAAGTCAAAAGCTACCGTGGGACACAAATATCAACAAAACTAAAAATTAAATATAACAAATATTATTTTGGTTCTTTGTATATTTTTATCATTCTTTTGCCTTTTTTTGGGGGGTGGGGGAGTGTTCTTTAACAATGGTGATAATAAGGTGCTGCTGTAATTAATTACTAAGGTTCTTTTTGCCTTTTAAAGCTCTGATTTGAACCGTGAGAACTGTTTATGATTTTTAAAACTAGGCTGTCCAACCGCGGTTCACATGATTCATTGACTTATTTACATCTAACTGTTTTGGAAGTTAAAAAACTGTTTGGCAAACGATTCACTGTTAAAAAGATATGCTGACAAAATTGTGTGCAAGAAATAAAAGCAACAGAAGGAGGGACTGCTAAAATTCAGGCTTAAGCAAACTAACCTGAAAAATTTAGGTCGCTTGGAATCCATTTCCTTCACCCAATTAGATGTCCAACATGAAGAGACAGACCTGTGATTTGGACGCAGTTCATTTACCGTTAAGAAGAACGAGTTCAAATCTGGAATTCTTTTCAATGAAATTGAAATCCCAGAATGTAAAAGCCGAGAGGTAAGTAAAGATAGTAAGAGTAACAGCTAACAAGTATGATATTAACTAACTATTATTATGAGACTGCCATGTATAAATCATTGAGCATCATCTAGTCAATCCATAGAGTCAGTCAACGAGTAAAAGCTTTAAACGCGTAACATGCCTTAGACCAGAGCCAGTCAACGAGTAAAAGCCTTAAACGCGTAACGTGCCTTAAACCACTTTCCACATAATACAACCAACCCCATTTTCCAGCCAGTAGAGGACTATAAATTGAGTCAACTGACTATAATGCGTCATTGTTTATAATTTCTTGCGTTCCCACATTACTGGAGCAGTCTCACTTGAAAATGCTTAAATTTTAAGAAAAAGTAACGCCAATTAAACGGAAAATTATACAGCACTTTTTGTCATTGATAATTCGATTGTTGGGACACGAGATTTAAACATTGCAAATACCAATAGATATCAACTTGATGAATTATGAATTATAAGTTTCTTGACAAAAATTTACTATATTGACGAGCAGGGACAGATCCAGTAGGGGGCCCGGGCCCCCTACCCAATGGAATTGGACCATTATGTTCATGTTGTTTGGGGCTGTCAATCTATCAAAGAAGACTAGGAAAAACCAAAATCAGTTCAAATCTAAGTAATCGCAGCCTTGCAGGTTCTCCAATTCTTTTGACTTACTAGTTACTACAGTAGGTCCTTGAAGTGTGCAAATACGACAAAGAAGACTTTATGATGCTTTGATGGCATCTCAGAGATTCAAGATTCAACAAAACAACCCCATACCAACCTACAAAGATGGCATCTCAGTTACTGAGCAACAAAGTTTTCAAAAAAAAATTCACGCCAAGTCCAAATACAAATTTCCTAAAGCTTCACACAAACCTTTCACAATGACATAAAGATTCAAACCAACCTCCCAAAATTAGTGTCGCCAGTCAGCGTCGACGCCTTGGAATAGCCGACTATGGTCGCCGCCTTAAAGTTTCCGATTGGGGTCACCAGTTGAGGCTGCCGCGACGGGGGTTTGGGTGTTGGGATGCGTGGTTCTAGAATAAGGTTAGGTTCTACTTTAAGTGGAGATAATTTCATCAGATTTCTTTTCCCGTGCGTGCCAAAAACTTTGTGCCACATGTCCAAAANATTTATACTGTTGGTATCGTCTAACTCGTGCTCTTAATTCCTCAGGGAGCATGCGGTGGGACATCCACTGTTCCGCATCAGTCCTTTTCACTCTCATTTCTTCTACTCTCATTGTTGTGGACTGCAGATATCTCTATAACATTCATAATATAGCACTTTTAGTTAATCAAATCTTAGGACTGTTTGTGGAAAGGTTTCTACTCATAAGTCATAAGACCGGATAGAATAAGTGAGAACTGACCAACATCATGTTTCTATTGAAGCTAAAATAGAACAGCAGATCTTTAAGAATAAATACACCACAGAGAAATAATTCAATAATTATGCATATTATTGGATGAATAAAATGCATGTTTTCTGATATCACTGGTATAAGGCTTTCACTAAAATGAAGGAGAAGGAGATAGCAATGGTAAGGATGACTTTCACGGGTCTACAAACAAGAATTAGAGTTCATTTACCGTTAAGAAGAACGAGTTCAAATCTGGAATTCTTTTCAATGAAATTGAAATCCCAGAATGTAAAAGCCGAGAGGTAAGTAAAGATAGTAAGAGTAACAGCTAACAAGTATGATATTAACTAACTATTATTATGAGACTGCCATGTATAAATCATTGAGCATCATCTAGTCAATCCATAGAGTCAGTCAACGAGTAAAAGCTTTAAACGCGTAACATGCCTTAGACCAGAGCCAGTCAACGAGTAAAAGCCTTAAACGCGTAACGTGCCTTAAACCACTTTCCACATAATACAACCAACCCCATTTTCCAGCCAGTAGAGGACTATAAATTGAGTCAACTGACTATAATGCGTCATTGTTTATAATTTCTTGCGTTCCCACATTACTGGAGCAGTCTCACTTGAAAATGCTTAAATTTTAAGAAAAAGTAACGCCAATTAAACGGAAAATTATACAGCACTTTTTGTCATTGATAATTCGATTGTTGGGACACGAGATTTAAACATTGCAAATACCAATAGATATCAACTTGATGAATTATGAATTATAAGTTTCTTGACAAAAATTTACTATATTGACGAGCAGGGACAGATCCAGTAGGGGGCCCGGGCCCCCTACCCAATGGAATTGGACCATTATGTTCATGTTGTTTGGGGCTGTCAATCTATCAAAGAAGACTAGGAAAAACCAAAATCAGTTCAAATCTAAGTAATCGCAGCCTTGCAGGTTCTCCAATTCTTTTGACTTACTAGTTACTACAGTAGGTCCTTGAAGTGTGCAAATACGACAAAGAAGACTTTATGATGCTTTGATGGCATCTCAGAGATTCAAGATTCAACAAAACAACCCCATACCAACCTACAAAGATGGCATCTCAGTTACTGAGCAACAAAGTTTTCAAAAAAAAATTCACGCCAAGTCCAAATACAAATTTCCTAAAGCTTCACACAAACCTTTCACAATGACATAAAGATTCAAACCAACCTCCCAAAATTAGTGTCGCCAGTCAGCGTCGACGCCTTGGAATAGCCGACTATGGTCGCCGCCTTAAAGTTTCCGATTGGGGTCACCAGTTGAGGCTGCCGCGACGGGGGTTTGGGTGTTGGGATGCGTGGTTCTAGAATAAGGTTAGGTTCTACTTTAAGTGGAGATAATTTCATCAGATTTCTTTTCCCGTGCGTGCCAAAAACTTTGTGCCACATGTCCAAAACTTTTTAAATAAAATAGTTTGTACAAGTCGGTTGCCATGTCAATACTCTGTTACACGTAGACATGGCAAAACAGGTCAGAATTTTCTGACCCGACCCGACCCGACTCGAACCCGATTTTTTTTTATCCGAAACAAAAACGGGTTGACCCGTGACCCGACCCGTGTTTTTTCCGGGTCAACCCGACCCGACCCGAACCCGAACCATTTTTTTTTTTTAATTTTTTTTTGGGTAAAAAAATTGTAAAACTAAGACAATATTGGTTTAATTGTTTATTGTGAACTTTAAGGAAACAATTGATACATTCACATAACTATATGCAAATTAATTAAAAGATTAATGGTTGAACATTCTGTAATGAGTGAATATTTTTAGATATCAAATAACAAAGTACATGTCAAGATAATCTGGTTATAGTAGAGTTAAAAACATAAATTTAAAATTGTAGACATGTAAGAAATATTCACAAGTGTAAAAATAGTGAAGCTAAAGTATCAAATTAGCATAAATTATGAATACTTAGACCTATTTTTTAATAATTTATGTCCAAAATAAACAGCTTTTCAAAATAAATTATGATATATCCTAGAGTGTGTGTTGCTTAATAATAATATGATATTCATAAAAGAGACCATGTATAAATAAGTAAGTGATGTGCATGAAATATATACGATAAAGTACTCACATATCTACATATTTGACCTTACTTTTATGTTATTTTGTGACTGATTATATAATATCTTTGTGTTGTAGATAACAAGGGCTTTACATGCAAAGTGGGGCTAGGCCAATTGAACCAAGTCAATTTACATCCAGCCAGGCATGAATATTAAATTTAAGTCTAATTGGAGTAAGAAATCAAAGGAAATTTGCACCAAATTCAAGTCCAATTCGGATTAGGATTCCAGCCTGCACATTAATTAATATTTTCAGCATAACTTTCGGCTCAGATGTCCAATTGAGATGATTCAAGTTAGGCTGGAAAGTTAACTTAAAGGGCTACAACTTTTTAGTTTACCAGAAGCCCTAATTCTGATGTTAAGTGGGCCTAAATAGTCGGTTAAGTAAAGCCTAAAAGTTTGGGATTTTCTCCAAACGGGAATTCAACTTGTAATAGGATTCATTGACCTATTTAAAGGATTTTTAGGGCAAAATTCAGAGAGGCTAGTGCTAGGGCTGTGATGCAAAACAGAAAATTGGAGCAAGAGGCAGTGCCACATGTGGCTTCTCTGTAGCTTTTCTCCATGATAGCATTGTGACTATTTCTTTCTCTATTTTATTTGTCTAGTTTAATGTTTAGTATTTTATTCTTTTGTTTTATTTCAATTACTATGAGTAGCTAAACTTATAATTAAGGTTGAGGATGAAACCTTGTTAAGGATTATTGGTAATATTTATGTGATTTGATTTTTTTTTCCACAATAATTGTTCTTTAATGATTTAAATTGTTCTTGCTTCATATCAATTGACTAAGATGAGATTCTAGATATGAGTTCAATCATGTTTTTCTCATGATTTAGGATTTGTCTTAATTAATTGAATGCTTGGTTTATTAATTCTTGATTATAAAATTGGATATCGTTTGTGATTTGTCTGTCAATGGATATAAGTTATGATTTGATTTTTAGAATTGGATATATCTTGTGATTTGTTTGGCTACGGATACAATTGATGATTTGGTTTTATACTTAAGAAGCGAAGAAGAATGCTAGTATGACTTACAAGGTGGATTCCAAAACCTTAATTCCTTTCCCTTGATTGTTTACATCTTTTTATTGCTTTATATCTTTTGCTTAGTTTAACTATTTGCTTAATTTTATTATTTGCTTAGTTTATTTAATTTCAAAACAACCAATTTTTATTAAACTAGATTAGGATTAATTTGGTTAAGGTTTAATTAATTTTCCTACGTTCATTCAAGTCCTTGTGGGTTCGACCTCGTTCTTGTCAAACTATACTTCGGTACGGTTCGTACACTTGCGAGTATTTTAAAATTTCACAACAGTAAGCAATCAAATTTTAAAGTATATCTCAAATTGAAATAGAGTGTCTACTACAACTGATAATAGATTATAAAATTAATTTTCATGATTGTAAATTTCTTATATATTTTTATTCTTTATCAAATGAGTTATCCAATAAGTCATTTGTAATTTTGTTTTATATTTGGAATGTTGATATTGTGTAGAAATAAAACTTGTGTATTTGTTTTACTTATCTTTGTGTGATTTTGTTTTAGATAGTAATGTTAGGATTTGTATAATCTTAAAATTGTTGAATAAGTATTAATAAGTTTAATTGAGTTCATTCTTGATATAAGTGGTGAATTCAAAATAATGCATTTTACATTAAGTAATTTGTTGCATAACTTTCCAAATGACAGATACATGTTGTTTTCTATATAAAAATTAAAAAAAAAAAATTCATGTGAAAAATACGGGTCAACCCGACCCGACCCGCAACCCGATTGACCCGAACCCGATTTTGACCCGCTTAAAGTGACCCGTTTTGACCCGTGACTCGTTTGACCCGCAACCCGATTGACCCGACCCGAACCCAACCCAACCCACCCGTTTTGCCATGTCTAGTTACACGATATAGGATATAAGCTTTATGTGGTTCTATTATTTTAGCTGTTTGACACAATAAAAAATTATTTTTATCTATTTTATTTATTTATTTTACAAAACATTCAGCAATAATAGATTTATTTTAATTTTTAACAACATAATAAGATAAGAGTTCGGTTAATGTGTGTCTTAAAAGTACACATTAAGTCATCTATTTTTGAAAATATTTTTTCGAAAATTGAAAAAATTGTCAATAATTTTTCAATTCTCGAGAAATTTTTTTCAAAAAATGATTAATTATTGTGTGCCTTTTAACAAAATTCATAAAATAATATATCAACTACAGTAAAATAATATATCTATTACAATAAACAACAATCACAACCACCGCTAGCGCTGTAACTACCACTACTACCGCTATTGACTCTTCCACCACCACCGCCACTGCCATTGCTGCCGCCACATGATAGCAAATAATTGTTTAATGTTAACAAGTGATTTTTTTAACCCCAAATTATGCTTATACATTTTTTTTTTTTACTAAGACAATTTCTCAATCATCATGATAGCAAATAATCATCTAATGTAACTGTGGGTGGTCGGGATTTTCACCTCTTTGAGGCTTGACACCCTATACCTCACCTAGGCATGCATGGAACGTTCTAGGCATGCACGCAACGTCCTAGGCCGTCCTCGGATGGCCTTGCATTAACCTCGGCATGCTTTTGCATTCACCTCGGCATGCTTGGCATTCACCTCGGACGGTGGCCTAGGAGTCCCACATCGAAGGAAAACCCCCCCACTTTCTACCTTATAAGTTTTGAAGCGAAGGGAGTAGTGTACCACTAGTTTATAGTTATTCGAATAACTAAACTAGTGGTACACTACTCCCTTCGCTTCAAAGCTTATAAGGAAGAAAGTGGGGGGGTTTTCCTTCGATGTGGGACTCCTAGGCTTGAATGCCAAGCATGCCGAGGTGAATGCAAAAGCATGCCGAGTTTAATGCAAGGCCATCCGAGGACGGCCTAGGACGTTGCGTGCATGCCTAGAACGTTCCATGCATGCCTAGGTGAGGTATAGGGTGTCAAGCCTCAAAGAGGTGAAAATCCCGACCACCCACAGTAACAATAATATTTTGTTTTAACCCCAAATTATATATTTACAAATTTATCTTTTGAATAAAAAAAGTTTCTTAATCGTCATAATAACCAATTATCGTCTAGTATAACAACATTATTTTTTTTTTAAACCAAATTATTGTGAAAATAATTTATTGTGAAAATATTATGGTAGCATTTCTCAATTAAGATTTTTTATTCGTTATATTATTTTTCCTTTTGTATTTTGATGAAACTAAAATAACAATATAATTATTTAGCTTCATTATTGCTAGTGCTCTTACAAAGTTTAAAGACAAAAAACAAATTTTTGAAAGTTTAGAGACGAAAAACGAACTTTTATAAAACTTTAGAGATGAAAATGATATTTTACCATAATAAAAATATGCAAAATAGTAAAAAGTTGACTTTTTAAGCTAATGTCAAATGCATCCTAAGAGCATGAGCAAGAAACCTTTGGGCTGTGAATGTGTTCCTGATTTTCTACGATTACAAACAGTGGAAAAAAATATAAATTTATTTTATCAGCATTTATTAATCGTGGATAAAACGTTTCCCAATTAAATTTTTTTCTACCCTCTTTTACGGTGAGGAATAAAAAGAAATTGAAATTTACGTGGGAGAGTCATCCAAGGTTGAGAGTCATCCATACAGTCAGTCAGCAAGAGTAAAAGCTTTAAACGTGAAAAATTTAAGTCGCTAGGAATCCATTTCCTTCACCCAATTAGATGTCCAACATGAAGAGACAGACCTGTGATTTGGACGCGCTCTATTTACCGTTAAGAAGTACGAGTTCAAATCTGGAATTCTTTTCAATGAAATTGAAATCCCAGAATGTAAAAGCCGAGAGGTAAGTAAAGACGGTAAAAGTAACAGTTGACAAGTATGATATTAACTAACTATTATTATGAGCAGGGATGGCTCTAGGACTTTTGTCCACGGGTCAGTAAAAGACATAAATTATATAAGAGATAAATCTTTGATAGGAAATGAATCTTGCAACCTACGGTGTTTTCTTATTACAAATTTATCCATAGTACTAGCAAAAAAATAAAAAATAAACTATAAGTTCATTTGACATATTTCTTTCTAATATAATAAACACATTAATTATTGTTAAATAATTTTTTGCAATTATTTAATTTATAAGTTTACAATTCTTTAAGTGTTTTATATTTTTGTTGTCTTTTAATGTTAATGTATTGGCCAAGTCACATAACCAACAACTACTCACAACTCACAAGTCACATTCGGCAAAATTAAAAAACCACTAACAAGTCACAAATTAGTCAAATAGTCAGAGTGCAAAAGATGAGTCATAACTCAACTTTATATCAAATTAATACAAACACTTGCGACAACACTACAACAGTAAAGAAACTCAAAACTCTACAATAGTAAAACACTATAAGTTCTATAACCCATTAACCCCCACAGGCCCACACACACGGTCAGACTTATTATAGACTCAAAACTCAAGTTGACTAGTTGAGTTACTCAACAACAAATATTAGAACACAGTCACAGTTCTTAACCCCACAGCCCCCACACACAGTCCAAGATTCAAACTCAACAAAAGAAATCAAAAGATAACTCCACACACACACACGGTGATTCACTTACACAGATTCAGTGAAATAGCATATTAAAACACTATAATCATACTCTCACAGTGAAAAAAGAGAGAAAGAGAGAGCTGAAAAACCAGATCAAGTGGCGGTAGAAGGCAGACCAAGGAACGATGGCAGCAGCGGCAGATTAAGGACAGTCAGGCGACGAAAGATCGTGGGGGCTATGTAGCGGTAGATTTTGTGTGTATGAAGCAGAGACAACATTTTTCCTTTGGGATTGGAGAGTGAAGAAGGATAATGAGAGATTTGGAAGTTAGGCAGCTACAAATTCTTAGGTTTTATTTGGCCTTTATTTTTGTTTATGATTTTTAAAATTTGATTTATGAGCTTTTTATTTCTGAGATTAAAGACCAAAATTTTCTTTGGACTTTTTTTTTTCTTTTCTTCCAGAGTTTAAGTTGGGTTTTAAAAAAAAAAAGGGTCAAGTTTATGGTGAGGGTGTGCAAATTTTTATTATAGGTTGTTCAAAACAATTTTTTTAAAAAAATATTATATATATATATATATAATTTTTGAATCAGGAAGTTCAAAAAATATTTTATATATATATATATATAATTTTCAAGTGCTGACTATAACGTACCGCCGCCCCTGATAATGAGACTGCCATGTATAAATCATTGAGCATCATCTGCTCAATCCATAGAGTCAGTCAACGAGTAAAGCTTTAAACGCGTAACATGCCTTAAACCACTATCCACGTACTACAACCAACCCCATTTTTCCAGTCAGTAGAGGACTATAAATCGAGTCAACTGACTATAATGCGTCATTGTTTATAATTTCTTGTGTTTCCACATTACTGGAGCAGTCTCACTTGAAAATGCTTAAATTTTAAGAAAAAGTAACGCCAATTAAACGGAAAATTATACGGTACTTTTTGTCATCGATAATTCGATTGTTGGGACACGAGAGTTAAACATTGCAAACACCAATAGACTTATAATTCATAATTTTTTAATTTTTTTATAGTTTAAAATTCTCTCTTAAAAAAACTATGATGAATTATAAGTTTCTTGACAAAAATTTACCATATTGACGAGCAGGGACAGATCCAGAAGGGGGCCCAAGGGGCCCGGGCCCCCTACCCAATGGAATTGGACCGTCATGTTCATGTTGTGTGGGGCTGTCAACCTTTCAAAGAAGACTAGGAAAAACTGAAATCAGTTCAAATCTAAGTAATCGCAGCCTTGCAGGTTCTCCAATTCTTTTGACTTACTAGTTACTACAGTAGGTCCTTGAAGTGTGCAAATACGACAAAGAAGACTTTATGATGCTTTGATGGCATCTCAGAGATTCAAGATTCAACAAAACAACCCCATACCAACCTACAAAGATGGCATCTCAGTTACTGAGCAACAAAGTTGTCAAAAACACGCCAAGTCCAAATACAAATTTCCTAAAGCTTCACACAAACCTTTCACGATGACAAAAAGATTCAAACCAGCCACCCAAAATTAGTGTCGCCAGTCGGGGCCGCCGCCTTAGAGTTTCCGATTGAGGTCACCAGTTGAGGCTGCCGCTATGGGGGTTTGGGTGCTGGCTTGCGTGGTTCTAGAATAAGGTTAGGTTCTACTTTAAGTGGAGATAACTTCATCAGATTTCTTTTTCCTTGTGTGCCAATAAATTTGTGCCACATGTCCAAAACTTTTTAAATAAAATAGTTTGTCCAAGTCAACTGCCATAACCTGTTAGGCCATATGGGATATAAAATAACAAATATAGACAGAAGGATGTAAAGTAGAATGCATTACAAAGTTTAAAAACAAAAAAGAAATTTTTGAAAGTTTATAGATGAAAACGAACTTTTGTTAAGTTTATTAATAAAAATGATATTTTACCATAACAAAAATGAGTTAAATAATAAAAAGTTGACTTTTTAAACTAATGCCAAATGCAACCTAAGAGCGTGAACAAAAAACCTTTGGGTTGTGAATGTGTTCTTGATTTTCTACGATTACATACAATGGAAAAAAAAATAAAAATTTATTTTAATCAGCATTTATCAACCGTCAATAAAACTTTTCTCAATTAAATTTTTTCCTACCCTCTTTTATGTTAAGGAATAAAAAGAAATTGAAATTTACGTGGGAGAGTCATCCAAGGTTGAGAGTTCCTTTATTTTTAACACTTATCTCAAATGTTATCACAACTATTGAAGTAAGTATGATAATTTCTTTTTTCTTTTTTCTTTTTTTAACTCCACATTTGTGTACAAATGTTGACAAATAATATTTTTATCAACATTTTTTTTAGTGATTGTGGATAAAAACATGTTGAAACATTCAAGTCTTTTGTAGTGTACACAGTGCAACTAAGGCCAAAGAATTTTACATCGCAAAAGGGTATTAGAGCATTTGTATCAGGTGTGTCAAATGCTAAAAGTTTTAGCATTAGGCACACTAAGAGGATTCACATCAAGAGTTTTACAATTTTGAGCATTTAGCACCTAAAAAACCAAATTTATAGCATTTAACACATCACTTAACAATACACCTAATATTATAGCTTTTATTTTTTTTACCACTTCATTTAAATATTATTTCTTTATTATTTTTTTATTCTTCCTCTCGCTCCTTTTGTCTCTCTCTTTTTCTCAACCCAACTGTTCTAAGCACCACCAGAGACCACAATACTAACAGCCACCACAAAACCCACCACCCATACCACAACCACCACAAACCTACCACCCATGCTACAACCAACAAAAACCTACCACCGCCTCCACCAACCACATCCACCCCCCACCAAAAACAATAGCAGAGAAAAAAAAAACTTCCACCATTGCCCCCACCAACATTCACTCACCTCCACAAACCACAGAAGGAAAAAAATTGTAGTGTCACTTTTTTCTTTTTTCTTTTTTAATAAATTTAGATTATATGCGTGTAAGTGTGTCTAATATTGATTGTGTGCATTATTTTTTGTTATAATGTTATTTGTGTGAATTATGATGTGTGCATAGATGTTTGTGTTTATGATATAAATATAATATAACTTTATATAATTTAATAATTAGGAAATAGAGAGGGTTTGTTACATGTGTGTGTATTGTTATAATATTGTAATAAATTTTGTTATAAAGTTAGTAAAATTCAAGAAATTTTTTTTAGAGTTAGTAATTGTTCAAGCATTTGGGTTGAACAAAAATCTTAAACAAAATTCTTAGAGCTGGCACTGGTCAAGTTGCATTATTTCATTACTCTCTCTCTCTCTCTCTCTCTCTCTCTCTCTCTCTCTCTCTCTCTCTCTCTCTCTCTCTCTCTCTCTCTCTCTCTC
>NW_027069469.1:4330504-4357116 GCF_002906115.3 Quercus suber | reverse complement strand
CCCACCTCCCCAACCCCCAGAAGGAAAAAAAAAAAAAAAAAATTCACCATCGCCCCCACCAGCCAAATCCCCCTACAACCACAAACAATAGCAGGAAAAAACAAATCCAAAACCATCAACAACCATTGGACCCATGACCCCATTGAAGCACCCAAATCAAACCATCGGACCCATGAAACACTACCCAACCACCCAAATCGGAACAACAAACCACTACACCGTGACCTAGAAACCAATCAAACCACCAAACCCCACTAAAAAATATATTGGAACCCATGGAAAGGGAGGAGAGAGATCGAGAGTCAATCCACAAGAGAGAGCGAGAGTAAAAAGAGGACAAAGAACGAGAGAGAGATCTCTCTCTCTCTCTCTCTCTCTCTCTCTCTCTCTCTCTCTCTCTCTCTCTCTCTCTCTCTCTCTCTCTCTCTCTCTCTGCGTTGGGACATGGAACCAAATAAAAAGAAAAAAAAAGTAGAAAAGAGAGAAGAAAGAAATTATTAAAATGAATATTTTAATAAAGTGATAAAAAAAGAAGAAGAAGTTTTGATGTAAGGTCTGTTATAAAATGATATGTTAAAATAGATAAGATAACTTTTTGATTATACAATGTCACTTTTTACTCACAATATGTGTTTCGTATACATAATATAATTTGCTGTACGAATGGGCAAAATAGAAATAAAATAAATATATTTTCAAATCTTTATGCAAAAAATATTAAAATAGTGAATGTTTGATTTGTTTAATCTAATTAATTAGCCAGTAATCATATCAAGTATTGGAGGAGTTTTTCCATTTCTTCTATGTCATCTTCTCACTAGTCTTTATCTGTCACTTGTATCAACATTTTTTCATGCTCATTTCTCTTGAATCATATCACTAGACTTTCATTTTGTAAAATCCTTTTCTTTTTAGGTTACATCTTCAAGTTTTCAATATGTTGGAATTTTCCCTCTTTCTTTTTTCTTTGTCCCTAGGTTTTACCTAGACTGCCCTTTTATGTTTTCATTTTAGCAGACTTTCTTCCTCTTTTCTTTTTCCTTTTTTTTTGGCCCTGGCTATAGCCTAGATTGCTCATTTGGGTTTTTAGCCTAGTGGGCTTTCCCTTTTTTTTAGTTACTCTATGCCTTTCACCTTTTGATTGAATTCACTTTCATAGATATTTTGCCTTCAATATTTTTCTCAACTTGATTACCTTTTGTGAATTTGATGCGCTCTCTAGACTTCTTTCTTACCTCTATGCACTCGCACCTTTTTTTTTTTGTGTTAGATGAATCTCTTCTTTTTTTGCTTGATGAACTCTCCCCTTATGAATTCTTACTTTTCCTAGATTAAATTTTATTCCTCTTTGTGTGATGAATTCTAGGCTCTTCAAACTTGATGCACACATTTTTTTTTTTCTGTCACATTGGTGGAGTTTCATTTCTCTTTCCTTGATTGAGTGAAACCTCATTTTCTATGATGATCTCTTATTTTTAGCTTAATGAATTCTCCACTTGTCTTTCATGTCTTCTAGGAGGCCCTTATCAATTAGCTTCAAAGTTACAAGGTTGACTCCTCCTCAACACGAGATTTAAGCATGCATACTTTGATTTTTCCCACCCTAGGTATAGATTTTAGTGAGTTCATGCGAAAAAGAGGCTAAGTGTTTAAAGGCTCAATGGGCTAGCAATGGATAATGATCATTCAAGGTATTAAGGTATAATCTTGTTTAACTAGAGACGGCATCCTATCTCTAGCAATGCTTGCTTGTAGGCACAGTGGCTTGAGCTCTTTTAATAAATTCCTCTTAAAAGAAAAAAGAAAAAAAAGTATGAATGCTCTATTGGAGACACAAAAGTTTTCAAAATTTTGGAATGAATGCATGAGTTTTTTAAATTTTCTAATGGATAGATTTTCTTTGATGGCCTTTTAAGACCATTTCTTCTTTTATTCAAAGTAATTTAGCTAAAGTGTTTACATGGATCAAATGAAATTAATCTTTTCTCAGTACAAGTTGATTGTTCAAGCATCGCGATTTAGAAAAATTTTTGTCTAAGACTTGTGAAAAAAGTCACTAGGAAGTTCAATGCCCCTAGTTCAATTTTTTATTTTTTTGAAAATGACTTAAGGGCCCAATTCCCTTATTCCAAAGACTTTTTTTCATTTGAAATTTTTTTCTCTTTTTTATTTTGGGGAAAGATTTAGAAATAATGATTTTTTTTTTTTTTAATGAAAAAGTATATCAAACACTACATGAAATTTTATAATTTAAAGTATAGAAATATGGAATAAACAAACTTTAAGCTTAATAGTGATACTATAAACCTAATATGGAGTGAGGCAAAGTTGGTCCGCTTGCTTCTTCTTGGTCCATTAAGGATGCTTAAGATTGGGTAGACTTGAACCTTGATTATGATGAAATGGCTTGGGCTTGCGCTTGGAAGGCTTTCATCTTGTGAGCTTTTAGACTTTGATGATGATCATGCATACACCTTTGATGGGCTTAAGTGTTGGGCTTCGAATCATTCAAGAAACAAAATTGAGCTTCCATGCCAAGTAGAGTTCAATCATAAGCTTCTGGGCTTGAGTTCATTCACAACATACAAGGTTTAAACATTCATGATAAACTTAAGCATTAGGCTTAAGTTATTATGGTTCAAACAACGGCCAAACACATGCATAATGAAATGCAATTTACAAGGATTGACCTAAAGGTAGGTTCTATGGGTCATCACAACATGGTTAGAAGGTAGGTTAAAGGTCCCAACAAGCTAGGACGTCGTACCTTCCAACTTGTGACGCCAGGAGCACCGTGTTGGTCCAAATAGTGCAGTTTGTCCCTATGAACCACCATGGCATAACCATGATGATCCTTGTCATGATGGGTGGTAGGTTTACACTGAGTATGTGAGTCTTAGGAAGACCACAATCTATGGCTAATATTACTGGGCTTCCAAGCTAACACATAAATAAAATAAATTTCTTTTAAGTAAATGATGCATGACATGCAATATAATGACATATTAGACATATTACATAGAAAAAGAAAAGAAAAAAAAGAAGCAATAAACAAACATTAACATGGTTAGCCACCATAACCTAATTGAAGCTTAGCCCTCAATATCCCCAGTAGAGTCACCATTATGAGAGACTGTGCCCTTGGCCCGTTTTTGAATTGGGTTTGGTTTGGGCCAAACCCACATGAATGGGTAGAGTTGTGTTATTGCGTCTCAAAATGGAGGTTCGAATGATTATATTTTTCCCTTTAGATTACGGGTTTTACAATGGAGTCGTCATTTATTTGATTATTGGAAAAAAAAAAAATAAGAAAACCATAATTGAAAAATTCATCATTTTAATGATTTGAGAATGAATGTACACTAATTATAGGAAATTACACGGCTTTCATCCTAGATACAATCTAAGATAAAGTATATGGTATTGTTTTCTAGTTACAATCTAGAAATTGAAAATTACATAGATAAGTACTTGATCTACTAACCCTTGACCTAAGCTCAGAGGCTATGTTACAAGATAGAAAGGTGTTCTAGACTATAGTGGACAACATTCATGTCATCTCATTTAACATATTACCAATCAATTGCAAGTTCATTGTTTTGCTTGAATTTAATGTGTGTGTTGTTTATTAGTCATTGTATTTGGATTGAAAAATAAATTCTAGTGAATGTTTGTGAATGGTGATATCCTAGATTTATGGATTTGAGAGAATTATCAAACTAACATGTTTTTCATATTTTGGATATGGATTTAACGTCAAAGCTAGTGTCATATATGAACATGTGATGAATAACCAAGAACATGTAAGGAACGCATATGAACATTTAAGAATATCAAGAACATTCAAACATAATCAAGGAATTTAAATAATCAACTAGCATGATTTAATCTTAAATCAACATTATAGTAAAATGAAAAAATAGGTTAGGAAAAGGGATTATACTTGCATGTAAAATCCACACGGTGAAGGAGGAGGCTTTTTGTGGAGGCCCTAAGGGTGGAGTAAAGAAAAGAATTAGGAGAGGGAGAGTGAGTCTCACTTAATACCTTAAGTCTCATGAAGACCAAGATATGACAAGACTAACTTTACTTCACTAGAACTTAAAAGATGAGAAAAGAGAATGTTTTTGTGTTGGAATGGAGGAGATGGGAAGTTTATATAGTAGTGGTAGAGAAAATATGAATAGAAAGACATTTAATGAGAGTTGACAAATGATCAAAGAAAATCATGAACCTACACCCTAGTTTAGTATTTAGAGAAAGCTAATGCATTAAATTTGGAGGTTGGTGGGAGTGATGAGCAAGAAAAATTACTAAAACCTCGGTTCTTCCCGTAGCTATTGTAATAGTTCTCATAGCTAACTTAGAAAAATCATATCATTCTCAATTCTGATCAAAATTGCCTTATTATTGTTCTCAATTGCAGCCCTAAATGTCTAGTTTCTGGCAAAATTAACCTTACTCACAAATAAATTAGTTTCCAATTAACATTAATAGGCTCCAATTACTTCCATTTCAGAATTAATCAGTCCAAAATTTACTCTAATTAAAAAAGATAATTACACAAATCACTTGTTGAATAATTAATGTTTGATTATCTAATTAATCAAGTGTAAGCAACCTTACCATAAGCTGTAGTCATGGCCAATCAAATTATGACATATCATTAATTTCAAATTGATTATAATTATAACAAATTGAAATCAATTATAACCCTTGGTGCGATAATCACTCCATAAGTATAAGTGCTTGTGGGATGTGGGGGGTAAGGACCAGGGTTCAAGTTTCTAGGAGGTTCACACACATATACATTTAGCTTGGGTTAGAGTAAAATTCTATCTTGTATAAAAAAAAAAATTTTGTCGAACATCACATATAGTCAAACTCAATTTATAATAGTGCATGTTAGCCATTAAAACTTGATTTGATGATAACTTTTAATCTAATGATCCGATTAAGACTCATGACCAGTCAATTTGATCGTTATAACATCAAGATCATTTTGATAAAATGAAATTAGTGGCCACAATTAAGATGCCTATTTCCAAGGTGAAATTATTCTTTTACCCTTCATGTGAGTTAAATGCGGGTTGCAAAATGAGGTGTCAATATCTTGCTCTAATATCACTTGTTGGATTATTGATTGACTCTAGCTAATTAAATCTATTACCCAAGTTGATTAATTAAGGCTGCGTTTGTTTCAGTGTAAAATATTTTCTGGGTGTAAAATATTTTTAGGTGAGAAAATATTTTCAAGTGTTTGGTTGCATTTCAAAAAATGCTTTGAAAAATATTTTCTGGTGTTTGGTTGTATTCTTGAAAATACTATAGAAAACATATTTTCTACTTGTTGCTCACATTTTCTCAGCTTCCAAACAAATATATAATATCATTTCTCAGTCCACAAACACAAAAGGAACAAAACCCAAAGAAAAAAAAATCATCAAATTCGGTCAAATTGAGGGAAGAAGGAAGAGAGAGAGGCGACTGGGTTCGAAGGTGAAGGCGTGTGGGCCGGTGCGGTGCTGCGATCTTTGCTTGAGGTGAAGGCGTGTGGGTTCGAAGGTGAAGGCGAATGCGAAGGCGTGTGAGGCGACTGGGTTCAATCTTTGCTTGATCGGCGTGGTGCGATCGACGAGGTGCGATCGACGCGGTGCTGTGATCGACGAGACCGGTGGAGTGTGGGTCGGCGTGTCTGGGAGTTGGGGCACGATCTTCACTCTCTCTTCTTGCTCTTTCTTTCTCTCTCTCTCTCTTTGGGTGTCTGTGATTCGGAAATGATTTGAAGGTAAAGTAGGAACGTAAATCATTTTCCGGGTCAAAGGCTTTAGTTTACAGTCAAAGTTGTTCATTTTCCGGAAAATTTTATTTTTCATGGACACCTAAACATGCTGCTGGGTGTAAAATATTTTTCGGAAGTCATTTACACCCAAAACAAACACACCTTAAGTCAAATTACATATGAATCATGAAGGCATAAATGAAATGAATCACCAAATAAACTAGAGTGCAGCGGAAAGTAAATTTGACATGGTGATTTGTTAACTAATGAGGAAAACCTCTCTCAAGGAAAAAACTTCACTGGATGATTTTCAGGACGTCGCTCTTAAGAATTACTAATAAAAACCAAGAGATTACAAGTACAAGGAATCTTACCCCAAACCTGGCATATCCCAAAGTACTAATCGACAGTTGGATCCTTATGCCAATCCCTAATTGGTCTTAATTTTGTAAAGACTTCTTTCATTTACACGGATCCTAGTATGTGATTAACTCCCAGCAACTTGAAGCTTGTTGTTGAATGAAAAGTTCTTCAATACACTTGTAGAGAAGGAAACATTTGGACATAAAACCCTGAGGCGTATAAAAACGTAATAGCTTCACAATAAGTGTATTGCTTCTCTAATTGAGTCTCTATATCTTATGATGGCTTTAAAATAAACCTTTTATATCCCTTGGAAGTTTAGTGAATGAAGCAGACTTAGAAATTATGGATCTGCGAAGCTTGATAGATCGAGAGGTATCAAGGTTCTTCATTAATTCTTGATATAAGCATTGTATTGAGCTTGTGCTAAGGTTCACTCTTTCAACTTTTACCACTTGTTTCTTTATACTGTCTTCATGTCTTCAATAATACCACTTGTTATAGCTAAGAGATATACTTTATGATATTCTAGAATCCACATAGAACTACCCAAATACAAGTAAAATGTGTTTTGTTAAAGAATATGCCAACACAGGAAAAATATGATCCTAACAAATCAATTCATGATACGATTCACATTTTGACAGAAATGGGTAGAATTTATTTTTTTATTTTTATAGAAAAAGGTAGAAGGTTAAATGAATAATACTTATTTTCCCTTTTAAAAAAGAGTGACACATGAAATTAATTACAAAATGAAATAGAAGACTAAATGAAGGAATCCAAAGAATGCGCTATGTTACAGAATCTCATACCTTATAGAAATATGTTAGTTTTTAGACCCATGAACAAACAATGTTTAACCTGATTTTATGGCCAAGTTATTAATTAAGTCAATCATGCAAACCTTAGATTAAACATAAATCAAACATATCACGCACCAAAAAATCTAAATAACACAAGATATGATTACCTAGGAAAACCAATAAAACAAACCAGTTTTAAGGTAAAAAATCTGGTAGGGATCAATTCCAAGAAAAACAATCCATTATCCAATAAAATTTTATAGTCAAGAATATTTAATTCGCAGTAAACTTAACTATGATTATCAAACCCAGTTTTGAAACTCTCAGACTTCTTTGATGTGGATTTGCTCCAACATGAACTTCCAATTCATGCCTTTGATCTGTAGTATGCTTGAAATTTGAAGCTTAGACTGCATCTTTGTTCCATTGGTACTTGTAGCATTCGAATGATCTCCGGTAGATGCTTGAAAGAGTAGAAGACATAGAACCTCTCAAATTTCATAAGAGCAGCTCCCCAAGACTTGGATAAAACGTGTTTTAGGGTTTTCCTTATATACTAAGTAATTTTGGATAGAAACCCTAAATGTTTGATAGTCTAACCGGCTTTAATTAAGATCTGTAGATCACATCTCGATTAGTCGAAGGATTCTCTCAATCGGTCGAGCCAGTTAGTTTTTTAATTCCTGAACCTGTAGCTTGTATGTTCTTGAATTATAACTTGTACCACTTTGAGCAATGTCTAATACACTTCATAGACATTAAGATCTATTCCTAGACAAGTTTATGTACATGGTTTGCCAACAAACAAATCATTTAGAATCTAAATATTTATTCCAAAATATTTGCATAAATATTATTGTTTATTGCTTGGGTTATCAAATAGGATTTATATATATTAGGAATTATTTTACCTTTTGCAAACTATAACTAAAAGAAAATAAATAAATATAAAAAAGAGTAAAAATATATAATGATGCATGATTTATGTGATAGCATTTTAATGTAAACCAGTGAATCACGAAGAATACAGCATAAGCTAGAATACAACACAAGCTGAAATTCCATCTGCAATGGGTCCAAGGAAAACGAAAATCTTTAGTTTTGGCTGGTATGCCAATTATTAACAAGACATCCCTACATCATATATAACACATTGAATCACGAAGCATGCAACATAAGCTGAAAATCCATCAGCTATAGGTCCAAGGTGAATAAAAAAATCTTCAGTTTTGGCTGGTATGCCAATTATTAACAGCACACCCCTACATTCTATATTACACAATGAATAGGTTATGACCAATATTTAATTTTCGGATCGAAGATGCTAGATACGTAAGTTGAGATAAACATGTCAACAAGAAGGGGGAATTGCATGATTGCAAAAAGGGTGACAGGAACACTAGCAAAACAAATGAAAGGGGGGGAAATCCATGATTGTCGACGCAGCATAAGGAAAAGAGCAGTAGAAAAGGCTATCATCATGGTTCCAATAGATAAGAAAAGGGTGGAAAGGACTATTATAATCTTTCTAGGCAAGGAGAAAAGAAAATCTTCTTCTTCATAACGTGATGTGAGGATTCCCAAAAACATTAACACCGAAGTTGAGGAAGAAAAGAGTGAAAGAGCATCGGCTACCATAAAGAGCATAAACAATTTTTCATTTAGGAAGGTTGGTAGGCCTGTATTTTGGTTGTTACCACCTGGAACAGTAAAGGCTACAACAAACATAATGGTAACAATGAAAGTAGCAGCCACTGTACAGGAAGTTGCTGTATTCTTCATCCATTCCTCTCCCTAATTCTTCATGTCAATGTGTTCTCTTGTAAACAATTCTTGTGGAGTCAAACCACTTTCGTTTCTTTCTTCCCTCGTCTTGGGATGGACAATTTGCTCCAGTTCCTGCATTTGTTAAACAAAATGTTACCAAAATATAAATGAACTTACATATTGATTAGTAGGAACAATGGTTGGCCTTCGGCTTTCGATCAGCAGCATCCGCCATTAACCCTTGGTTAAAAGTTTCACTCAAAACTCCGTGCTTTGAGGAGATGGGGGATATGATCTTGAATGGCCAATTTCATTGTAACTAAATCAGAGATATGATCTCCCCTTATACTTAATATGAATCAAAAAATATTGTAGAGGCTTTCTATCAAAATAGAAACCCTTCTTCATGTTGGGGAAAAAAACCCAATTCCCCTTTATGTGTAAATTAAAATAACATTATGCGGGAAATAATATATAGATGACTACCAAGTAATAACAATATTATAAAAACAAAAATTTTAGCAAGTACTAATAGAAACACAACAACACAAGAATACCAAATTTTATGTGGAAAACCCTCTAGTATAAAGGAGAAAATCATATGGTATTCACCATGAAAATAGAGATTAAAACTCTAAAGTTTATGTCAAACTTGATTTCACAATAAATTGGAGATATAACAAATAAATTTCAATGAGTAAAATACAAGCTCATCTCAAAACCCAGTAGTAAAATCTTCCTATGAACATTCTATGGTTGTAGCACTAAAAAATTCTCTAACATAACTCCACCAATTTATCTTCCTTATGTGTAGCTTAGGCAAAAGAAAATGTCTCCTTTTATTTTTCCACTCTCACACACTCTAACTATGTTACTCTTTAAATATTGGACCACACCTCTCCAATGGTTGAATGGCCTCTTTCACAGTTTTACCAAAATCTACTCTCCAACACTTCGTCCGTGTGTGTGTCTCTCTTTACTTCAACTCTCACTTAGGCTAAATAGCTTCTTTTCTTTCTTCTCTTCTCTTTAGCATGTGAGACATGCTTTGGATCACTTCTCATTAGTTGGGCGGAGGCCTAGTGGGTCAAGTCCAACACCTGACAAAGGCAGAAGCCAAGTTGGACCAAGTCTCAGTTAACTTGTTGGCGTTGGGCTGTCATCCTTTAAGGGAATAAAGTTGTGTCCTTACCATCAGTTATAGCTTTTGATGTAATGGCTAAGTGCTTGGTCCTAACAGTTGGTATCAAAGCTAAGTCATAGGTTTGACTCCCTTGCTGCACATACGCAGGTGTTAGGGGTGGGATTGTTGAGCAGAGGTGTCCAACATCCTACAAAGGTGAAGGCTAGGTTGGGGCGTTAGGTTGCCACCCTTTAATAAAATAAAATTGCGCACTTATCATCTGTTATAGTTTTTGGTGTAGTGAGCGCTTGATATCCTAACATTATTAAACCAAAAAGCTAACTTGAATTAAAGCTTGAGAAGACAAGCTAATAATAAATGAGCTTTGGCTCTTTGACAAAAGAGTGGCAGGACCCACATGTGTTAAAGCACACAACACTCCAATGGATTTTTTTTTTTTAATTTTTTAATTTTTTTGGATTGAAATCAACTATTTCCCAATGCAATACCTTTTTAATGATTGTGATTAAAAGCTACTTGTGAGAAAGTTATTTTTAATAACAACAATTGGATCAAAGAGGTTTAAAGAGTAAAAAAAGTTAAAAGTTTGATAAAGTAAAAGATGAAAAAAGTAGAAATTTTTTGTGAGGGATTTAGGGGTATAGCTATTGCACGGAATCCTTTTTTTTTTTTGGATTTAAATTGTGACTATTAAGAATTTTTTTCATTTCACTAAAAACATCAGTTGCTTAAATCTAACAAGCTTAAAACCTATCTCTTGGGTATTGGATTCTGTCAGCACATTGTGAACCTGAACGTAAAATTTTGTAAAGGTAAAACGCAGGTCACCCACCAATCTATCACTTCTTTTCTACCAAGTTGTCTTGGCACTAAGTCGTTACCATAAATATTCCACGGACAGTATACTAGAATTCTTCTGTCTACTTCTAAGGTGAAATGAAAGAAAGAAAATCCTCTCCCATTGTGTTTGTTGACATTTCCTTTTGATTTCTGAGCTTATTTTGCGATTGCCGTTACTTTATTCTCATTTTTAGGTCTATCACTGTCACTAATAAACTTACTTACCAGCATTAGCTTGAGCATTGAAAATTATTAGATACTCTCACAACATAGCGATGTGATATTCTTTTTTCTTATAGAAAGAAGTGTTGAAAAAATATTTATGAGTCTTTCTTTGCACTCACACTCACGCTTATACGCTACTCAATGTATAGACGAGACCCACAATCATAAATTGCAGAAAGAGAGAGTGAGAACTTTTTAAAGGTTTGTATTCTTCTTTTTCACTACAATTTTATTTAACTTGTTAAACTCACACTTATTAATGATATGCTAATTAAAAACAAGTTTGACTTCTAACACCCGCCTTTAAAATTGTTTTCTTGATCACTCAAAGTAAGGCTTGTAGCTTGTTGAATGTGTCATACTTGAGTGGCTTAGTGAGTATGTCCGCAAATTGATCATGTGACTTCACGAACCTGAGACGAACTTCCTTTCTAGCAATACATTCTCAAATAAAATTATACCTTATAATTTCTTCTTGATTCTATGCAAGAGTTAGTGCTGACTTATTGTCCACAAATATCTTTATAGCTTCTTCTTGTAATATTTGCAACTCCTTCAACAAACTTCTAAGTCAAATTGCATGACAAACACTAGAAGTAGTAGCAATCTACTCAGCTTCACAAGTGGAAAGCATCAAAATTGGTTGCTTCTTGGACATCCATGTAAATGCAATATCACTAATATAGAACACAAAACCACTAGTACTCTTTCTATCATTCATGTCTCCGGCCTAATCATTATCACTATAGCCAACAAGTTTAAAATCTTTAGAAAGTGAATACAACAATCCAAAATGCAATGTACCTTTTACATAGCGAACAATTCACTTGTCTATCTTCAAATGAACCATGGTTAGTGCTTCCATGTAATGACTTACATATTCAGTGCTAAAGAGAATGTCTCGTCTTATGCATGTTAGGTACCTAAGCTTCCAACCAAAGTCTTGAAGAATATTTATTTATTTTCTCTTAGTCATCTTGATTTGACAATTTGACTCCACACTCCATAGGGGTACTTACTGGCTCGCAATCTAACATCTCAAATTTCTTAAGAATCTCCTTAGCATATAATTTTTGGGAAATGAATATCTCCATTTTTATGTACCTTACAATAAAGTGTGTGCTCTTGTGGGCATTTACAAAACCCATTCTTCTATTCTAAGGTCTAGGTGTTTGTTTCAATCCATATAAAGCTTTCTTCAACTTTAGAACTTTAGTTTCCTACCCTTTGAAAACATAGCCTATAGGCTACTTAACATAAACTTCACCTTCAAGATAACCATCGAAAAGACAAATTTTACATCCAATTGGAAAATTCTTTATTGATTTTGAGCTGCTAAAGAATTATTAGCAATCCTATAGTTTCTAAATGAGCAATTAGAGCAAACACGTTATCATAATCAATACCTTGCTGTTGGTTGTAGCTGAAAGCTCGAAAATGTGTTGAAAATACAAGAGTTGTTTAGACCCCCAAATTAAAGTAACAGCTCGATAGATTTTACACAAACTTAATATAAAGTGCGGAATAGTGTAAAAGCGAGTGGATAAACAAACAATCTACTTTAATCCATAATCAAACCAACACAGTAGTAAAATGGAATGTAAAAGAGTAGGGAAGAAAGATGCAAACACAAGATAACATTGTTAGGTTCTAAGGTCTTAGGATTTTATGTTTTTAGAACTCTAATTTGTAATGTTGGCAAACCATGATCAAAACATTGTATTTAGTCTTATTTAGACTTGCTCAAAGTTGGTTTAATATTGTAAAGTTGGAATCGAGTGGCTGCAGAAGTACTTGGGACTTTCGGCCTGGCTCGATCGATCGAAGAATAGGCTCGATCGATCGAAAATCGCACAGGTTGAATTTTCTGCAGAATTTCCAACTCAGCCCTACTTCATTAAACGTTTAGGGTTTTATGTTTTTACCCTAGGTATATAAACAAAACCCTAGCCACGTTTTTGAAGGTTGTCCATATTGTATTGTTGCTCATACATTGCTGTTTTGTGTGAATCTCGTGTGAGATCTTTGAGGAGCTTTCCTTTACACAAAACTTAGGGTTTTCATGGTGGAGATGATTTCAACATCTTGAAGATCATTACTGTTGCAACCATTGGAACTTAAAAGAAAAGCAAGCGGGGAGCTTGTAGCTGATTGAGGAATTCAAGAAAGAAGTAGTCCGTGGATTCGGAGCCTGCGCGTGGTCGTGTCAGGAAGTTCTACTGGTGGGTAGCATTAGGAAGTCGAGCGGGGAGCTTGTAGTCCTTTTGTACGAACTTCAATTCTTTCATAGTGAATTCAGGTTAGCCTTGAGGATCGGTGGGTCAAATCCTCCCCAGGTTTTTACCGTGTGGTTTCCTGGGTGATCATATCTTGTGTTATTTATTTTCCGCTGCATTATATCTTGATATGATTGTTTGGATTGTTTTAACCTAGAATTGCTTAATTTGACTAAGTAACAACTTGGCTAATTAATCTAGGCTACGCAATCTGTGTGTTTAAGGGGTCTAAAACCGTTCAAGTGGTATCAGAGCTGGTAGCTCTTTTTGTTTGAGATTTTTAATCTCTGAGCTGATCCTTGACCCCTGTTGTCATGGAGCATGGACACTCTCTGTTTGTTCCTCCTCATTTTGATGGGAACAACTATGCCTATTGGAAAGTAAGGATGAAAGCATTCCTGAAATCCATTGATGAAAGGGTTTGGAATTCCGTTGAATACGGATGGGAGAAGCCCGCTACTCCTGTGAGTGAGTGGCAAACTTCTGAAAAAGAAGCAGCAAGCTTCAATAGCAAAGCTATGAATGCTATCTTTAATGCTGTTTCTATGGAGGAATTTAAGAGAATCTCTAATGTTGAGGTTGCTCATACTGCTTGGAAAATCCTCCAAACTGTGCATGAAGGCACAAAGGCAGTTAAGATAAACAAACTGCAGCAATTAACTTCTAGGTTTGAAAACATTAGGATGTCTGATGATGAATCCTTTGATGAATTTTATGCCAAACTGAATGATATTGTTAATTCTGCTTTTAATTTGGGTGAAATCTATGATCAACCTAAGATTGTTAGGAAGATTCTTAGATCTTTAACTGAAGACTTTAGACCCAAAGTGACTGCCATAACTGAAAGCAAGGATGTGGACTCCATCCCTGTTGATGAGCTTGTAGGATCTCTTCAATCCTATGAGTCTGACCTACCTAAAGTGAACAAATCCAAATCAATGGCTCTTAAGTCAGTTGATGATGTTGATGGTGGTGGATTTGATGATGAGCTCTCTGCTACAGAGATTGCCTATCTTGCCAAAAACTTTAAGAACTTTCTTAGGAATACAAATAGAAAGGCAAGAGGTACTTACACTGCTGAACCTAGAAATTTTAGGAAGAATGATCCCACTAAGGTTAACAATTTTGAAAAACCTAGAGAAAATTCTGGTCAATCTTCTAATAACTCTTTGGGTCCTCAGTGTTTTGGCTGTCAAGGGTATGGTCATGTGAAATCTGAATGTCCTACATTCTTAAGGACTAAGGGTAAAGCTATGGCTGTAACCCTTAGTGATAATGAGGTTTCTGATGATGAGTCCGGTGGTGACGAGGATGGAAACTTCATTGCTTTCACGGCTACTGCTATAGTCAATGAAGGCATATCTGCTGAAGAGAACCCTTCTGATGGGGAACTCTCTGAAGATGCAGATCTTCAAGAGGCCTATAACAAACTTTGCAAAATTGCTGCAAAGGATGCTATGAAAGTTGATCTTGGCCTAAAGAAAATTGATTCTCTTGAGCTTGAAAAGAGAAATTTGCTTGTTAAACTGTTTGATGCAAATGAACTTTTGAATAATGTTAAATCTGAGAATATGCTTTTGCTTGATAAAGTTAGAACTTTGGAACATGATTTATCTGTTGCTAGATCTGCTAGTTCTAAACTTGATCACATGCTGAATGTTCAAAAGTATCCTTCTGATAAAACTGGGTTAGGATATGTTGAAAGCATCTTTGATACTGGACCACATTCCACTACTTTTGTTCCTTCTTCTTCTTCTGGACCTTCTGTGAGTGAGGTTGTGAGTGATACTGTCAAACCACCTGTGAGTGAGGTAGTTAAACCTGTAGAAGTTTCACCACCTAAGAAGACTAGGGTAGACTTAAGAGAATCTAAACCTAAGGAGCCTACCAAATCTAAGGACAAGATGCATGGTAAACCTGCGTGGGTTTGTCATTATTGTGGTAAGTCTGGACATATTCGTCCTAACTGTTACAAGCTTCAAGCTGATAAGAGAGCAAATAAACCAAAAGTGCCTGTGCCTCAAGCACAAGATCCTATGGCATTAATTGGTGAATTGGTAAAGGTGTTAAACCTTTATTCCAATCATGGAGTTGGGAATCACTCAAATGTGAATAAGAACTCCAATGCTCATGGTGCATCTAAAAAGTTTTGGATGCAAAAGACTCGAAATACTTGAGTCTTTCTGACATGGTCCTTGTGCTTCATTGCTCTATTCTTTTGTGACCATTGTTTTTTTTTTTTTTTTGTGTTTTCTTTGTTCTAGGACTTGCATTGCATTACATTCATGCATTTCATTCTAGGATTTATTTGTTTTCCTTTAAATAAAAAAAAAAAAAAAAAAAAAAAAAAAAAAGGGAAAAGGAGGAAGCAAAATTTATGTTGAACATATTGTTCTTGATTTTTGAAAAACAAGGTTGGTCAATTTATTTACACATAACATGTCTTATGTACCTTGTTTAACTTGGATGAGCTTACTTTATTGCACTTTACTAGTTTGAGCTTTGTAGTGCATGTTGTGTGGGAAAGATGTTTATGGTGTTTATCACTTTGTCTTAATCTTGAAGTCACATGTTATTTGACTGTCGGACTTGATCCTTTTGAGAAAGGCATAAATAACCATCTCACCACTGTTCACTAGCCAATCATGAACACCTTAGTGCATATCATAAGATTCTGTGCTCGAGAAAGTGTAGCACATGCACAAAAAGAACATAAGGTGTAGCCTCAAAATAAATTAAAACTGGTGTGTACTATTAGGCTTGATGCCAATTCACTTAATTCAAACCGGTGTGTACTATTAGGCTGAATGCCATCTCATGCAAATAAGAGGCAAAAATACAAGAAACTTACATGATTGCAAGCTTTTGTTCTAGGAGATGTGGGAGTTATAGGATGTAACTCTTTAGGTGATAGTCTCTTTTGAATTCTATGTGATGAATTTTGTAGACTTTGTGATTGATTGCTATTCACATATCACCTCACATGTATCTCAAGTTTTTGCTAGTATCACACACGACACAAGTTACTCTTTGTTAAACACTGTACATGCTAGTGTGTGTTTTTGGTCTGACCAACCAAGTTTGAAAATATCTTGAGATTTATGCACAACATATTTGTTGCTTGAGAAAATATAATGGGAGGTTGATTGCAATTTGTTTAAGAATATTGGGTTCAAAATTTTGGGTTTTTGAAAAAGCATTCCATCTCATACTCATGCATTTTGTTTCTTCAATTTAATGCTTTGAGGAGTTATTTTCAAAATTCGGCTTGTGTCTTTCAAAAACTGTGATTTTTCCAAAATTTAGTGAGCCTCTGCCCATTTCGATCGATCCAACCTATTTTTCGATCAATCGAAAAAGTGCTCTCATTTGTCTTAAAATGACTGTGCTTTTCGATCGATCGAATGTATTTTTCGATCGATCGAATATCGTGGAAAAGCTTTTTAAAAGTTCAGTTCTGACTTTTTCAAAGGTGCTATTCAAATTTTTTTCAAACTTTTCTCTCTCTCCGCGTTGGCTAGGCTCCACACCTCAGGATTTTTGTCGTTTTCCTCCGTTGTTTTTGCAAAATCTCTCTTTCCTCAAGCCGGTAAGACTCTTTTGCCCTTCCTTTTGATGTTATTTTCATTATTTCATGCATAAATCCATGCATTTAAGGGTAATTTTCGGACTTTATTCTTTTTGGATTTTCTGTTGATTCAAACCTTATTTTATGAAATTGATCATTGGGTTTTTGTGGGGACACATTATATTAATGATCCTTGGTGGTTAATTTGATCAATTTTGTGTTTTGTGAAAAATTGAAAATTCTAGGGTTTGTTCTTGATCCGAATTGGGGCTTTTGTTAAATTGGGTAGAATTTGATGAAATTGGCTTGTTGTGTTGGTGTAATTAAGCATTATAATCTATGTGCTGTGTTTTGTAATGCTCAATTCATCAATTTGTTGCAAAATTTTCAAGTGGTTTTTCAAATTTTTGGGATTTTTGATAGAAATTCCTTGTTCAAGCCAATTTTGTCCAATTACTCTCAATTAAACTTAATTTGTCACTGCATTTAGATCATGCATCACAACATTTTATTGTTCATGCATCATATAGATTTTTGTTCTATATTATTTATTGTGCTAATTTGCAGTCTGCCCTTGGTTTTGTTTTCTCTTGTTTCTTTGTGTTTTTCTCTTTGTGTCTCTGTCCTTTCCTTAGCACTATGCCTAGGAAAACTAGAGCCCGTAGGAGTGTTCCCTCACCTTCTCCTTCACCCCCTCCATCCTTTGATAGTGAGAGGTTTCCGAGTGAGGAAAACCAAGAGACTTTTGAGAAACTGACCGTTAAGAGAAAGATTTGGGCTGAGCGTTCTGTGCTGTTAGATGAGCTTGATCCTGCCATTAGGGCAAATTTTGAGCGTCGGGGTTGGTTACCCTTGGTGGATGTTTCTGATCCTCCTCCACCTTCTGCCTTGATTAGAGAGTTCTATTCGAACATCTCTATCCGCGTCTATGATTCCAACACTCTAGTTAAGAGTTGGATACGAGGCGTAGAGTACACCATTACTCCTCGGGTAGTGGCTGATGCTCTAGGGGTACCTTTGGTCCAGCATCCTGTCTATCCTTATGATGAGTCTCCCGAGATTAGCGATGTTTTGTCATACGTCACTGGTACTACTGTCCAGTGGGGTTCTGATCCTCGGATCACTTCTGCTGAGCTCTCTGGGTTGCACTATCTGTTCTTTCGGATAGCTTGTCATTCGATCTGGCCTATTTCCCATGTTCACACCATTCCTCTTGAGAGGTGTGTTTTTCTGTACGCTCTTGTTACTGATGCTCCTATTAGTTTTCCCCATCTTTTTCTTCGTTCTTTGAATGAAGTTTATAGGAGTTCATCTACTGCTCATGCTCTTGTTCATCCTATTTTCATTCATAGGATTCTTCTCTTTCTTGGTCTTGATGACTTTCCTTCCTCTGAGCCCGTCCATGTGATAGGACCTTTAGGTGCGTCTTTTCTTAGACAGAGGGCCGCTCATCTTCGAGCTGGTTCTAAACACCCTAGATCTGAGCCCTCTAGTAGTGCACCTCCTCCTTCTTCTTCTGCAGGTATGGCTGGTGAGGATATTCCTATTCCTGTTGGTGATGATGATGCTGCTGCTGATGTTCCTCCACCTCCTTCGGCCGACTTTGATGTTCGTCGTACTTTGGAGACTGTCATGACTGTTCAGCAGGCTCATGGTCAGATTTTGGTGGACTTGCTGGATGAGATGCGTGCTCTCCGAGCTGATTTTGCGCGTCTTCATTCACCCTCACCACCTCCTTTTGATGGCGACTTGTGATTGCCCTTTGGCATTCCGTCACAAAAAGGGGGAGTGGAGTTTTGACTTGTAGTAGTGTTTTTGTTGTTAGGGGGAGATTTTTTTTGTTTTAGAGGAGCTTGTGGAGTTTTTAGATTGTATCTATGTGCTTCACTTTGTATATCATTTTTGGGGATATTCATGTTAGGGGGAGTAACATTGATTGATATACATGATATTTTTTATTGATTCTTGTTGCTTTATGATTCACTGCGTATTGATTTATATTTATGACTTGTTCATTTTTATATGTCTTTATTTTGTGTTGTGTGGATCTTACAAGAATGTTATACCTGTTGTTTTACTCTTTACTGTCACACATGCGTTTATGCGTTTGTTGAGTATTTCAGGATTATACAGGTTGATTCAACTAAGCTGCTGTCTACACTTGCAACTATGGATAGTAGTTAGGCTGAATTGAATTTTATGAGCATTATCTTTGTAAAGGGCTTTTTATTTGTAAAACTTTGAGCTGTTAATTAGGGTTTTGTCACGGATTGCCAAAGGGGGAGTTTGTTAGGTTCTAAGGTCTTAGGATTTTATGTATTTAGAACTCTAATTTGTAATGTTGGCAAACCATGATCAAAACATTGTATGGTGTCTTATTTAGACTTGCTCAAAGTTGGTTTAATATTGTAAAGTTGGAATCGAGTGGCTGCAGAAGTACTTGGGACTCTCGGCCTGGCTCGATCGATCGAAGAATAGACTCGATCGATCGAAAATCGCACAGGTTGAATTTTCTGCAGAATTTCCAACTCAGCCCTACTTCATTAAACGTTTAGGGTTTTATGTTTTTACCCTAGGTATATAAACAAAACCCTAGCCACGTTTTTGAAGGTTGTCCATATTGTATTGTTGCTCATACATTGCTGTTTTGTGTGAATCTCGTGTGAGATCTTTGAGGAGCTTTCCTTTACACAAAACTTAGGGTTTTCATGGTGGAGATGATTTCAACATCTTGAAGATCATTACTGTTGCAACCATTGGAACTTAAAAGAAAAGCAAGCGGGGAGCTTGTAGCTGATTGAAGAATTCAAGAAAGAAGTAGTCCGTGGATTCGGAGCCTGCGCGTGGTCGTGTCAGGAAGTTCTACTGGTGGGTAGCATTAGGAAGTCGAGCGGGGAGCTTGTAGTCCTTTTGTACGAACTTCAATTCTTTCATAGTGAATTCAGGTTTGCCTTGAGGATCGGTGGGTCAAATCCTCCCCAGGTTTTTACCGAGTGGTTTCCTGGGTGATCATATCTTGTGTTATTTATTTTCCGCTGCATTATATCTTGATATGATTGTTTGGATTGTTTTAACCTAGAATTGCTTAATTTGACTAAGTAACAACTTGGCTAATTAATCTAGGCTACGCAATCTGTGTGTTTAAGGGGTCTAAATTTCCAACAAACATGTTGATGTGTTATCGAAGAGAAAATCGAAGAACTCGGCGAAAAACCTCTCTGCCGCCCTCCAAGCGGTAATCGATCCACTAGGCAATCAGTTGGAATACATGGGTTAGCAAGAAACCCTCCAAGCCTAATCTACCTGATGTATCTAAGCCGTCCAAGCTCTTACTCCAACAAGGCTTCTCGGAATCGTGTCTTGTCTAGCTCTTCGGATCTCGCAACAAGCTCCATGTTGCATCTGTCATACTTGGCATCTTCCAATGCTTCTCAGTAGCACCAAAAACATTCTCAACACTTTGAATGTGTGTGGGTAGTGTTTGGGTAGAAATCTCCTCTCAATAGGTATAACAATGGGAGAAGGAAAGAGAAGAAACTACAAAGATATCTCTCTAAGAATGGGTCACTCTCTCTAATATATGGGTGTGTTGTAGAAACCTCTCTTAGGGTTTTTCTTTTTGAATAGCCACACCCCGTTTTGTGGGTAAGGAGGGGATATATAGTGTGGGTATAGAAAGTGTGTATCAGATATGACAATTTGGCAAAACAGAATATTTCGAGGGTGTCTCACGAGAAGACCTTACTTGTGAGATACTCACGAAACACAACTGTCTCCATCTTGTCCTAACTCTTCGCATTCCAGCATGTGCAGGTCACATGCACCACTTCGTGGGATGCTAAGTCGCGAGCTACCTGCGAAAACCTCTTCAGTCTTCAATTGCTTGAGTCTTCACACACTCTCTCTCTCTAACACACAACCCTTACAATTAAATCCCACAATAAATACAAGGTATACAAGATTGAATAAAATTACAATCAAATTTGGCATAGAATTAAAGCCAACAAAATACATAGTTGTAAATTACAATTTTACAATCTCCCCTTTTGGCTATTTCGTGACAAAACACTCTATAACAGACTCTAGACTTAAACATGAGTTTGTGAACAATGTCAAAACTAACTCACACCTAAATTAGAAGTTGTGATGAACTTGGAGCATGTATACCTGTAACCTGAAACACTTGCACAAAACACATTAGACCCTCAAGGTAAATCAAGTGATAAAAGGACAAGTATAATGTAGCAAGTAAAATGCGATCAAGTAAACATGATTTGAAACATGTGAACAACTTGATCATACACCAAAACAGTCATATGGAAATGATATGGAATTGACTACAATAATCAAATAGCAAAGCAAATGATCATCCGAACATGCAACGAATAAAGCACAATAGCATAAGGATAAAAGCATGTCCAACACACAAGCACGATGCGATGAAAGCAACAAAGTATATCAAAGCACCATAAAACAACGAGAAAACAAGCATAAAGTAAATCAAGGTTTTCTAGAAAAAATGTCTTCTCCCCCTTGGTATATGCATCTCCCCTATGGCTTTCTTCCCTTACGAATGTGCACGACGTAGAATTTCTATGAAATACATCGGTATTCTCTCTGGTATACTCTCTCCCTTTTTGTCATGAATAGACAAATGAATCAAGAGGAAGGACAGAGAGAAAAGAAGATATAAACAAGGGTAAAAGATGATGCATGAGGGGTGCAAGATAAATGAGAAAATGAAGCTCAAACGAAAGACAAAAACATCTTTTAAAAACATGCTATAAAGCATAAAGAAAACATAATATGCTAAAGATGATGGAAATAGACCTAGGCATGACAAAGACACAAGAACATGTTATATGTGCTAAAAGGTCTAAAAAGAATTAACTAGCATGAGTCAGTGCAAAACATGTCAAGTGTTAGAGTGTGTGCAATAAAGGTGCATTTAGTGTGCATGTGAGATAGATGATCAATGTATGAGCAAGCACTCAAGAGGCAAAGTGTATAAAACATACCACCAATGATCAAAACATGATAAGCATGAATAATTATGGTGATCTCCAAAATTTGGTACTCATCGGAGTCCAAAACAACGAGAAAATGTCATTTTGGCATTTTATCAAATACTTAGATTACACACACTACACATGTATGATAAACAATGCAAGAACATATGAAAAACTTGCCTAAATACATGTTATTTTTGCCATAAGGGGCCAACATCCAAAGCAAAAAGTCATTTAAAACAAAGCCCAATAAAAAAAATTGACAAAAATTAAGTTTTCCAACTCCTATTTGATAAAATCCCAATTATGAACATAAAACCCCCCCAAAAACATAATCTAAGGATCAAAAGCAATGAAAAGAGTTAAAGATTACCTTAGAGATGTTAATGAAATGAAAAACACTTGGATTTAGTTGGGTTTTGATGTAGAGACATTAAAACAGGGGTTTGGGAGAGGATGAGAGACATTTAAGACAAAAGACCCATGAAATGCCCTTTAAAAAGTTGATTTGGAAATTTTCGTGGGTAAGTCTTACTCGCGAAACAGTCGCGAAAGTCTCTGTCCAAAGTTGAAAAACTTGAGATTTGGACCATTTAACTCCCAGTTGAGCTTACACATGAAATGGGTCACGAAAACACCCAGAAAACATGTTTTTCACACAAAAACAACTTGAAAAACTTTGAAAAACATGGGTGATACAAATCACTTCCAAAAGCAAACAAAAAGAACAAAAATCTTTTTGGTTTGATCCACATATGGTTGAGCACACACACATCACATTTTGATCGGTGCAAAACTGCAAGTGCACAATATCGTAGTTTTATAGTAAAGTGATGAGAAGAGTATCGTCCTCAGGGATTGGTAACTTACTTTTGACAAATACCAAAATTATGCTAATCTCGATTTTATCTAGAGAAGTCACTAAGGTTGTTGTAATTGGAATTTAAAATAAAATCAAATTAAAGAAAATAAGCAGAGGAAAAAAAATATGTTGTTCAAAGATCAAATTAATGGGAAGAAAACTTCTAGGAAATCGATTTCACCTAATCCCTCACTATGCTTTACTCATCTAGTTAAATTAATTTAATTCTATCTGTTTGTTAGCAATCTCCAATAAACATCCAAAAGCCTCTTTCGACAGTCAATTGGAAACATTCTTGTTCATCAATTTATACAAGAGTATGCAATTTAATAAAGCAAGAAAGCATTAAGACCAATGATTTTAATACTACACAGGTTCATACAAGGCTTTCGATCTCTATATTTACCTATGCCAAAATATTCAAGATCTATCCTATAATTCCCTCTTTCGACAGCAAATCACAAGATCAAAATCATCTAATTAATGGCCGGTTAATTAGAAGCAATAAACTCAAAATAAATCAGACAAACATGAAAAGAATTAATTCAAATTAACATAGAAAAGCAAACATAGTTCGAAACTAGATTACATCATTTTCCTAGAATAAAGAAAATTTAGTTCATGCTAAAAATTAAATTCAACATAAACGAATTCACCATAATTATTCTGAGAAGATTTGAAAGAGAAAAAATGAACAAAAAAACCTGCTTCAGTCCTCTCTTTCTTTTCTGTTTCAGCTTTCTTCTTTTCTATTTCAGCACCTCAAAACTTTCTGCTTCAGCCCTTTTTCTGTTTCTGCTTTTCTCTCTTCTGTTTCAGCCCTTTCTCTCTTCTGTTTCCGCCCTCTTTCAGTTTTTCAGCGCCTCCTTTTTTTCTTTTTGTTCTAGCGCCTCTTTCTTCTTTTCTTAAACGTGTTGCCCTTTTTTCAGCCCAAAACATTGCTCTCTTCAGCCCAATATTCTCTTTTCAGCTCAAAACATTTCTTTTATTTGAATAAATATTCATTTTCTTCAAATCTACAATAAAATTTAAATAACAATAATGAAGTCTAAAATCAACAAAAATAAATAAAATTAGACTAAAGTTTAAAGTTGAGAAGTGATAAATTATGCTAAATTATGCAAGCCATCAAACACCCCCAAACTTAGAACTTTGTTTGTCCTCAAACAAAAAAAAAATAAAGTAAAAGACAACTATAGACACTATCAGCTAGACTCCATAGAGAAATATCATCACTCACCAAGCCATAATCTGAATTTAGATTTCATCACTAGTAACTTACTCTTTTAACATCAAGGATAGCAGGAAAATCAATCAAAAATTTAGCAATTTGTCAAGCAAGATTTAAGCATTTACTTCAACCTAAAGCCAAGTCCTTGAGTGTGTGTGTGTGTGAAATAGGCAATTTAACTCCAAACCACCAGCAAATTCAGATAAAAGTAGAGCAACTGAAATCAGAAGAATTCTCTCAAAACTTAACCCCATAAGTCCAATTTTCAGAAATCCTCTCCACTAATGTAATCAAACACCAAAATCAGAGATCAAAAGGTCATTAATCAAGGTTGTAATGACAGGCCACAGGGTGAGGGCTAAGAAAGAAATGGACATGGAAAATCAAAGCAAATTGGGAAAATACTTGGTAGAAAGAACAATAAAAGAGATATCCACATGATCCACACCTTAGCTTTTTCTCGACAGTATGCTCATACTGATGACAATATTGTTGCTATACTCAATAAGTGGAGTTTTTTTTTTTTTTTTTTTGTTCAGCCACCTTAATACTCATAGCCTTTTCTGATTTTCAACCATTTTAACCCTTTTTCGATTCTTGTCTTTCACTTTCTTTTCCTTTCACACTTTGATCAAATAGAGCAAATATAATGTGGATAATTTAATTTGAACTAACTTTCTCTTTAAATGCAAATTTCCACCAAAATATTTTCTCAAAATGTAAGGTAAATTCATGGTTTTTCAGGCTTAGAATGAGAATGGTTTATGTAGTTAAAAGAACAAATAAAGGCTCATGTAAAATAAGGCTCAAGGGGGTTGACTATGGGAATACACCATGCAATGATGGCGTGATAATCAGGATGGCTGGAAAAGCTTTTTGGTTGTGACAAAAATTGCCTAGATCCTTTCTCTAATGTTTGGTATCAACTAGGATTTCGCCTCAAGGATCCATCAACGGATTCTAGAGCAAAGCAAGATTGAACTTTCCTGACCCAGTTAGTTCAACTCCTTCTCTTCATAAGCAAAATGGAGTAAAGAAAAAAAATGACTATGTGCTCAATTATTTTCAAGGACAAAGATTTAAATCAAAGTACCCACAAAACTCTACCTGACATAATAGCAAATTTTTTGAAATTTTTTCTCAAAACCATCCTCAATCACAAATTTCAGAGTCATAGCGAATTCAGTCATACTCAAATATATGCTTGATAAGAGAATCCAACAACTCAAGACTATAGGAGTTTACACCCCCAAACTTAAACCAAACAATGTCCTCATTGTAATTCAAAAGTGAGACAGATTGAAGAAATGAAAGGAACTTCCCTGGTTTTATGGTGAATCCGCATTAGTTTGTAATTTTCAGCTCTTTATTCCTGTAAAATAGACCAGCATCAAAATCCAAATTATTCAAATAAATAATAAATAATAAAAATAAATAAAAATAAAAGAATAAAAGAAAGTTTTATGGGCTGCCTCCCATAAGTGCTTGTTTTATAGTCTACAGCCAAACTTTTCAATCTTCATCAATTTGGATCTCCAAGAGGAATAAATGCACAATTCCTCTCCACTTGTTCTCCATAATAGTGCTTCAATCTTTGACCATTAACTCTGAATATATGCCCTGCCTTGTCCTTCAAATCTATTGCTCCAAAAGAGAAAACTTTGTCAATTGTATAAGGACCTGTCCATCTTGATCTTAACTTACCCGGGAAGAGTTTTAGTCATGAATTGAAGAGTAAAACCTGCTGTCCTGGAGCAAACTCACGCCTAAGAATCTGTTTATCATGCCACTTCTTTGTCCGTTCTTTGTAGATCTTTGCATTTTCATAAGCATTGTTCCGGAACTCATCCATCCCATTCAATTGAAGAAGTCGCTTTTCCCCTGCTGCCTTCAAATCAAGATTAAACTTCTTTACACCCTAATAAGCTTTATGCTCCAACTCAATAGGGAGATGACATGCTTTTCCAAACACTAATCGATAAGGAGACATCCCGATAGGTGTTTTAAAAGCTGTACGGTATGCCCACAAAGCATCATCAAGCTTCTTTGCCCAATCCTTTCTATTGGTGTTGACTGTCTTCTCAAGGATATTCTTGATTTCTCTATTTGAAATTTCAGCTTGGCTATTAGTTTGAGGATGGTAGGCAAGTGCTATCTTGTGCTTCACACCATATTTAGAGAGAAGGTTGTTGAACAACTTGTTGCAAAAGTGGGTCCCTTCATCACTAATAATAGCTTGTGGAGTGCCAAATCTTGTGAATATGTTTTTATGCAGAAATTTGAGCACTACCTTTGCATCATTTGTTGTTGTAGCAATTGCCTCCACCCATTTTGACACATAATCAACTGCCAACAAGATATAAATAAAGCCAAAAGAAGGAGGAAAAGGACCCATAAAATCAATTCCCCAAACATCAAATAACTCAACCTGTAAGATATTTTTCAATGGTAGCTCCTGATGCCTTGAAATATTTCCCATATGTTGGCACCGATCATAAGTTTTCACCAAAGTATAACTATCACGAAAAATAGAAGGCCAAAAGAAACCACTTTAAAGTACCTTAGCTACTGTTCGTGTTACTCCAAAATGTCCTCCATATGATGAGGAATGGCAATGATGGAGAATGGCTTGCATCTCCTCTTCTGGCACACATCTTTGGATGATTTGATCGGGGCATCTTTTGAAAAGCAAAGGCTCATCCCAAAGATAATATTTCACATCATGCAAAACCTTCTTAC
>NW_027069469.1:4128004-4325504 GCF_002906115.3 Quercus suber | reverse complement strand
TTCAACATAAAAAAATTCACCATAATTATTCTGAGAAGATTTGAAAGAGAAAAAATGAACACAAAAATCTGCTTCAGTCCTCTCTTTCTTTTCTATTTAAGCTTTCTTCTTTTCTATTTCAGCACCTCCAAACTTTCTGCTTCAGCCCTTTTTCTGTTTCAGCTTTTCTCTCTTCTGTTTCAGCCCTTTCTCTCTTCTGTTTCTGCCCTTTTTCAGTTTTTTCAGCGCCTCCTTTTTTTCTTTTTGTTCCAGCACCTCTTTCTTCTTTTCTTAAACGTGTTGCCCTTTTTTCAGCCCAAAACATTGCTCTCTTCAGCCCAATATTCTCTTTTCAGCTCAAAACATTTCTTTTATTTGAATAAATCTTCATTTTCTTCAAATCTGCAATAAAATTTAAATAACAATAATGAAGTTTAAAATCAACAAAAATAAATAAAATTAGACTAAAGTTTAAAGTTGAGAAGTGATAAATTATGCTAAATTATGCAAGTCATCACATTTGAATATGTACAATCACACAAATGAAATAAGCATTCATTAAACAATAGACTTGTGTGTTGTGTGTGAGTATCAAATGTGGAATAGTCCTTAGACTAGAGTGAAATTTCAATGATCAATTCAATCAAGTCATACAGAACTGATACTAAATCAAGTGGTCTATCTCAATTATAGAAATGAACATATATGATCTCCCGCAAGAGAATGATTACAAAACTTAGAAGCTTTTCATTTGACTTCTGTATAAATCATAACATTTGATCCTTTTTGAATGATACATCTCTTTTTGAGATCGGTGCTTGAAATTTTTAATATTTCAACATTGAGAGTTAGCCTTTGGTGTTTTGAGCACCACATATTTCAAAACAAAAGTTGCTTTTCCTTTTTCCTAGTCAAATATTAGTATATGCGACAGACTTTTGTAGCTCATTATCTCTTTTCATCTGGAGATCCACATTTGTGAGCTCTATTGCAAAAACATAAAAATAAAGTGGGAAGATATATAGATACAAGTCTATGCAAGTATCAAGACCATCAAGACTATTGATCAATCATTCATGATAAGCTTGAAGATCTATTTACAACAATCACACATAGTTTTCAAGATTTCTCCCAAACAGATATATGTGCATACAGAACAAGCTAAACTCGAAAATGTACTACGCCATTAGTACGAAGGTACTAGGCCAAACTCACATGTAAAATGTGCTCAAACATATACAATCAAACTTTTTGAATTTTTCACTTTTTATGTGGTTTTGGATTTTTACACACACAAAACAAAGACAAAAAAAGTAAGATAAAAAACAAAAGCAATTCATACAAATAGATGCAAGATGCACAAAAAGCATGAAGATATGACATTTAATGCATGAAGGGTCCAACAAAGATCGAAAAAATTAGATCAATGACCAAAAGAGCAAAATCTCAACCGTAGGAACCCTTCCTCATCCAAACAGAATGATAGTTTGGAATGAGTGTCTCATGAGAAGTGAGACAAGGGTTGGAAGAATGAGAACCGAAGATGCACATAGTCTAGGAGTTTTGAGCATTAAACACTTTCTTTAACAATATGCTATTTTCACTCAAATCCGATTTACTCTTTTTAGCATAACTTCCAAGAAGCTCAAGTTTCTTTTTTCTTTTTATTCTTTTAAGAGCTTGAAACTTAGAGCAATGAGGTCTTAGATGACCAAAAGCACCACAATGGTGACAAACAATGTGTTTAGGTCCACTAGGCTTTTTTGGAAGAGATCTAGCAACATGAGTTTGTTCTCTTTTCAACTTATGACATTGAGGTCTTATATGACCAATCACACCACAATGGTGGCAAGTAGGAACAAACTTAGATCCACTTAATTCTCTAGGATGGGACCTAAACAGAGGCTTTGACTTAACAATCTTTCTCTCCACTTTTTATTTTCTTTTATGCGGAGGAATGTACATTGATTTGTCGTTTGAGATAGAACACACAATAAACACAAAATCAGGTACCATAACATGATTGCAACAAATATTTTCATCATTTTTAACAATAGGTTCAACAATCAAACACTTGGCATGCATTTTAAGAGATTCATTTTCACATTTTAGCTCATCAACAAGTTTGTTAGACAAAACAAGTTTAGCATCCAAGTTCATATTCAAAAATTCAAACTCTTTTAGCTTTTCAAGAGAATTTTCAGCAAGTTTCTTTTATTTCTCAACCAATTTGTTGAATTCATTGAGCTTAGCTATCAACTCATCTTTTTCACAAAATAACTTGCTCAAATTCTTTTGAAACTTCTTAGCCTTTTTCTTCAAGAGTTTGTCATTTGGAATATCAACAACAACAAATGATTCAAGTAAAATATCATCACAATCATGAAGATAAACACTCATAGAGACATTTTCACAAACACATGGCATGTTACAATCAACATCCTCCATAGAAGCATACAAAGTATTATCCATGGCAAAACACACAAGGGGTCAAGGATCACACTTAAGTAATGAAACCAAATCAAGTGTACCCATTCTGATACCAATTGAAAGCTCAAAAATGTGTTGAAAACACAAGAGCTGTTTAGATCCCCAAATTAAAGTTATGGTTTGATAGATTTTACACAAACTTAATATAAAGTGCGGAATAGTGTAAAAGCGAGTGGATAAACAAACAAGCTACTCTAATCCATAATCAAAGCAACACAGCAGTAAAATGGAATGTAAAAGAGTAAGGAAGAAAGATGCAAATACAAGATAACATGCCGATGTGTTATCGAAGAGAAGACCGAAGAATTCGGCGAAAGACCTCTCCACTGCCCTCCAAGCAGTAATCGATCCACTAGACAATCAATTGGGATACATGGGTTAGCAAAAGACCCTCCAAGCCTAATATACCCGATGTACCTCTTACTCCAACAAGGCTTCTTGGAACCGTGTCTTGTCTAACTCTTTGGATCCCACAACAAGCTCTATGTTGCATTTGCCATCATTGGCATCTTCCAATGCTTTCTAGCAGCACCAAAAACACTCTCAACACTTTGAATGTGTGTGGGTAGTGTTTGGGTAGAAATCTCTTCTCAATAGGTATAGCAATGGGAGAGGGAATAAGAAGAGACTACAGAGATATCTCTCTAAAAATGGGTAGCTCTCTCTAATAGGTGGATGTGTTGTAGAAGCCTTTCTTAGTTTTTTTCTCTCTGCATAGCCACACCCTATTTTGTGGGTAAGGAGGGTATATATAGTATGGGTACAAAAAGTATGTATCAGATAGGACAATCTGGCAAAACATAATGTTTTGTAGGTGTCTTGCGGGTAGGCCTTACTCGTAAAATACTTGTGAAATACAGCTGTCTTCATCCTGTCTTGACTCTTCGCATTTCAGCATATGCAGGTCATATGCATTACTTCGCGGGATGCTAAGTCGTGAGCTACTCGCGAAAACCTCTTCGGTCTTCAATTACTTGAGTCTTCACACACACTCTCTCTCTAACACACAAACCTTACAATTAAATTCCACAATAAATACAGGGTACAAAAATATTGAATAAAATTACAATCAAATTTGGCACGGAATTAAAGCCAACAAAACACATAGTTGTAAATTACAACTTTACAGTAGCCTTTAACCACCAATCTTGCTTTGTATCTCTCCACCTCTTCTTTTTAATTCTTTATCTTGTAGACCCATTTTACTCCAATCACCTTCTTTCCATGTGGAAGAATTGCTAGCTCCCATGCATCATTCTTCTTTATTGCCTTGATCTCCTCACCTACAACATTCTCAATTTCTTGTCTTGCAGAATTTGTTTAAATCTTATTGGTTCACAATTAGCAAACAGGAAAAAAAAAAGTGTTACTTCATCTATAATTTCTATTGAATCATAACTAGAGATCCTAGAGACTTCTTATTTTTCTTGGCCTTTCACTAAAACTTCTTTCCAAAGATGATGGCAAGAATGGACGTTCATGAATGAGAGATGGTGGTGTTGGAGGTGGAGTGGCATGCTCTTCTTGAGTTTCATTCACTTGCTCTTCCTCTTTTGGTTAAAAAAGGAAATTACATTTTTCCCCTTTATAGGTGCTTTGATCTCATCTGCCATCTTCAGCAAATTCAACATCTTAACTAGCAATGACTTTTCTAGTGCTCGGATTATAGAGCTTATGGAGCTTGGATTATAGTCAATGAACACATATTTCTTTCACTTGTCATCTGTAAAGTTGTGATTTTCAATTATGTTTTGTTGGCATTAATTTCGTGTTCAATTTAATTGTATTTCTTCAATCATTTTGCTGTATTTTTGTGGGACTCAATGTAATGGGTTCAATTTGTGAAATTGGTGAAGAACTATGAAGAACAAGACAACTCACGATTGGCTCAAGACAAACTCACAAGAGGTGCCACCCACGAAAGGTCTCATGCTGGAAGTTGAAAGGTTCAAATGTTGATGGCTTCTCGCAATTGTCGCGTGACTTGGCCAACTCGCAAGATGCATTGTCAGCTTGTTTGTGTGCCTTTTCTCATTTCTTTCTCGACACTATAAAAGCCCACATTACCCATGAATTTTTAAAGAGAGTTTCTGAAATAAAACAATAGAAATCCATTAGAGAGTTAGAGATTGCCTACATATAATTCTTTACACATTTCTCTTAGTTTTCCTTGTACTTCTTCCTTTATAATTCCATATCCATTGAGAGGTTTTCAGCCTAAACACATAACTCACACATTCTAAGTGTTATGAGTTTTTTTGGAGCTCTTGGGAAGCATTGGGACATGCCATTCTATGGTGGATGTAATTGGTGTTAATTGCGGGATCTGAAAGCCAATGCAAACAAGGTTCAGTGAAGTCCGTTGGTAGCTGGGACTTGGAAGGTCTAAGTACGGAGGGTAGTCTAGGCTTGGAGGGTCTATATTGTAATTTTTGTACTCCAACTTATTCACTAGTAGATTGATTCAATTTGGAGGGCTGCAGAAAGGTTTTTATGCCAAGTACTTTGGTTTTCCTCTTTGATAACACATCATCATGTTATCTTGTGTTTGCATCTCTCTTCCTTTACTCTATGTATTTTATACTTGACTGTTAATTATGTATGTCCATGCACTAGGAAGTTGTCCTGGTTAATTGCGCATTGATTACTCTTATTCTGCATCTAGTTAAGTAGATTGAAAACAATTAAGCTGTAATTTAAACATTGGGAGTCTTAATTAGCTCTAATAATTTTACTATCAAGCTTTCGTTATCTAGCTTGGACCTCTCTTGATCAAGTACATGTGCATATGCAATGCTCCCAAACACATGTAAGTGAGAAACTATGGGATTCTTTCTGCTTCAAGCTTGTTGTGGTGTTTTTCCTTGTACACTACTTGTGGGACAATGATTGGACAGATAGATTACTATCATAATTCTATTTTGACCAGGATAACTTAAAATATCATGCAAAATAATTAAGTCCCGAAATTCACGGAGGGCTAGTTTGTGATAATTAGATGGAGGAAATTCATTTCATGGTCTAAAAAAATAATTAGCCAGGGTCAAGCTACCCTAAAAGATCAAACTTAGCCAATTTTAGGCTAAACCCTAGAGTTCGTCAAGTTTGACCGCAATTTGGCTAAAACTCCTACGGCTTGATCGAAGCAAATTCATCACTATCACAAAGAGCATGAAAAACTCTTTCGAATGATAGCTCATGGACTGAAATTGGACAATGAAGGGGTGAGATATCGCAGAAAAAAGTGTGAATAAGGCCGAAACACTTAGCATGTTTTCCATCCTCAGATCTTGCTGGAATTCATGAATTTCATGCTACATTCGGACGACGTACATGTGCTCCAAATTTCAAAAAGTAGGCAACTTCCTCTATGTGTGACACTCTCGGCTTGTCTGCTGGAAGTTCAAATTGCTTGTAATCATGTCTTGAAAAAGAAACATTTTTAAGCTTCCAAGGAAACCTTTTCAACCACCCAACTTCGGAAGTACACAACTCTCTCACAAGAGGTCCGATTGACCTGAAACCGGGACCATCTGAAAGTAGAGTTTGCAATCTTTCTTTCGGTACCAAAATCATTGAAATTAAACATCGGCAAGGCCTCAAATGGAAGTCCAAAAATTTGGCCCTCAAAATGGGAAAAATGGAAAATCTATTGCATAAATGAAGCTTTCAGGTGGCAGGTGCAATAGATTGAAGTGTCCATAATTGACACATTAACTTATAAGTTTTTTGTAGTAAAATTTGTAATAACTTTAGGTTTTTTTTTTTTTTTTTTTAATAAACTAAACTAGTAAAGTCTCTGATAGTTGTATAATAGATAGAATAATATTGACCACTTTTCAATTTGATAAAACAAAAAAAAAATAAAAATGATTTGCACCATTCAAATAAAAAGTATCAGAATAGTTCTTTTTTCTTTTTACTTATTTATTTAACTTAAAAGTAACTTTAGCAATTTGTTGAAGCTGTACATGTTATTTGTATTTAATTATTTAATTAAATTAGTGGACCTCTAAAATTTAATTAAGATTTTCATGTTAGTTAATTTACAATATATTTAGAGGTGGTGTTGTTAATTTAGTTTTTTAGTTGTATTTTATTTTCATATTATGAATGAGAACAAATTATTTTTATCTTTATATTGATATTTCTAATATGGTCCTTGATTTTGAGCTTCGTTTGAAAGAAGTAGAGGATAAAAGTTTTGCTAAGAAAATGGAACTGGAGGGAACAATCAATCGACTGAAAGAGGAAAATGCCTCTTATGATAGCAAATGTTTTGAAAAAGATGGGCCTTAATTATATGCAAGAAGCTACTACACAGGTATATTTATATATTTTTCAGTATAATTAACATTAATATTTTTTGCTATTTTCTTGAGGTTGTTGAAATAAGTTGTAAAGTTGCCTATTATAGATTTCAATTATTTGGATCACTAAATTTAGATTAAAAATATGTTATTAAAATTAGTATCTATTTACCTATCCTTGCAAAGTACATGATTTGTAGTGTTTGTTATGAAAATGTTATCAATGTGATTATTTGTGGCAAATTTATTCTTTGAAGTTCTCATGCACAAGAGAACTACAAGGTTCTTGTTAGTAAGGATTTTGTATTATTTGATGTTGATAATACCATTGTTATTCATTGTGGGGATTGTTGTTGATGTTGTTAAATAATACGTTTCAATATCTTTATGATGTATTGTAAATATAATTTGCATAGTAATAATTTTTTTGTATACTTATTTAGTTTAATCAAAATATTGCAGACCAATGTTAGAGGAGGAAATCAAAATGTGGACGAAAACACAGAAGATGACTCTGAGGAGGAAAACATTGACTTAGATGGCTCTCAAAAGGAGAATACTGACTTAGATGATGATTGATCTTCCAATATTTATGTTTTCAAGTTTAGTGAAGGATATTATTGTTTTCATGTATTAATGAACATTTAATTAAATTTTGTAGACGTTTTGATATTTTTTTTATTGCATAATGCACTTTCTAGTTTTGGACAATTATGGATTTGTGCTTGTTATTTGAAGTGAGAAACTTTTGGGAGATTTATGTTTCCTCGCAATTAAAATATTAGAAATGATCTCTCTTTTATTATCGACAAAGTTATTTTGTTGCAAATAATGTGTTAGTGATGTGGTGAATATGTTTCAATAACAATCAAAGTTCATCAAAAAAGGTAAATGGTCACATTGATAATGTATTGTTGATGACAAACCAAGGATTTTATGATGGCTTTTAGTCGTTGGAAAACTACATTATCGATGACTATAGTTCATCACAAAAGTTATTTTCGCTGGCAAACCAAGTACTTACCACAACTTTTATTCGTCAAAACAGGGGCATTAACAATGGCCTTAGTTCGTTGTAGAAAGTATTTGGTCGTTTGACTTCCTCGCATGAAGTTACATTGTCGACGACAAACCAAGTAATTACAACATCTTTTATTTGTCAAAAAAAGGTATTAACAATGGCCTTAGTTCGTCGTAGAAAGTATTTGGTCATACAACTTCCTTATATGAAGTTGTATTGTCGATGACAAATGAAATAATCACGACGACATTTTTTCGTTGAAAATATGCATTAATGATGACCTAAGGTCGTCGTAAAAGGTATTTGGTCATCTAACTTCCTCGTATGAAGTTGAATTTATGACGGCAATTATCAAGTACTTACGACAGAGTTGTGCTATCGAAAATGAGTGTTAGCAACAGCCTTGTCGGTAATATAGTATTACCGACAAGGCTTTTTCCGACGGCCGTCGACAGCCTTTCGCCATCAGCAATACTAATCTACGACGGCTTTCTGTGTTGTTGCGATGAACTCTGGCCATCGCTAATAGCAATTTTTTTTTGTAGGATAAGAGATTTGAGATTCAATCCCCGCCTATACCAAAACTGATTGGTGTCTTGGTCTGATAATAAAGAACTATTATCAAGAGTGAACGCCATAAGTTGAAACTTTCTCTCTCAAAAAGAATTAATAGAAATTCAAGCCAACATTATTAAGTAAATCAGTAGTATCAACAACTATGAATAATAGATTTACAATTAAAATATCATAATATAGAATGTTAACTAAATATTACTTATTTAAAAGTATCATCTTAGGCCTTAATTAATAAATTTAGTTGTTGATAAAAAAACTCATAATTTTTTTTAAATGTCTCTAAAAAAAAGGTTATTTATTTATTTATTTATTTATTTTTAAAGTTATGTATACTGCCCTCGCTGTCTTAACCCACGCCCTATCCCTATTCCCCAAGAACTTAGCATACGTGTGTTTATTCAGTCAAGTGAAGCTCAAATCTTATTTTAAGGCTCCTATGGGCGATGTTTATTCAGTCAAGCGCAGCTCAAACCTTATTTTAAGGCTTCTATGGGCGATAACATTACCACGTGCAGGCACCAATATAATAAGGACAAAGAGTGGGTTATAGGTTATAAAATCTATGCAGAATTCATTGCATACTGGCTTTTTCGTAGGTCCCAACGATCCAATGATTTCTTCGTAAGGTCTTTAGTCACACTTAGGATTATTTGTTTATTTTATTTATTTATTTATTTATTTTGATGATACAATAAAATTTCAATTTATAAGTTCGGCCTTTTATATTTTTTATTTGAAAAGAAAAAAAATTTCTAGTTGAATTAACTAAAACCAACAAGTACATGTTTATGACATAGAACAAAAATGGTGGGAATTAATTAATATTCTACCTAGTCATAGTCATAGCATCTTATTTATAAGAAGTAATTATTAGGTACTCCTGAAACATAGAGAGTAGTATTATCTTTTTTCATATTTATAGTAGAGGTCATTCATTAAATTTATGATAGAATCTATCATAAATGTGAGAGCAGGAAATACGGTTTCTCTTTGCTACGAGAATACCTAAAAAATTTTTATTTATAGGACGTAGAGCAAGAAGAGAAAGCGGTGTATGATGATGCACACCTACCATATTTAGTACGACCACCGCTCTTTACCTCAATTTTGACAGTAGTGAAAGTATGTACCAGTAAAATATAAGGTGAGAGGGATGACCTTAAATCATTGTAGTTCTCTTTGCATCTGCAGAACTGCGCCCTGAATGCTTTTAAACCGAATGGAAGCTGGTAACATCTCTGCCATATGTAATACGTTATTGCAGAAGACATCTTTAATATACATCACAGAATCCTTCACGTCATGCCCATGAAGATTTTAGCTTCACGATAGAGGACAGCTTGTTGGAATTCGGTGATGTTTTGTTTACCACGACTCCATGTAACATATGGATCTGCATCTAGGACTTTTTCAACAAACTCATAATGCCCTTCTTTGATAGCGCAGAAGATGGCAAAAGAAACAACCTTTTATTCCTCTCACATTTAAAGGTGATATCCTTTTGCACATGACTCTCAGAAGTTCACGGGAATGCTCATGGATCGACGTCGTTTCATGTAACTGCTGGATTCCTATTAAAAAATCATTTCTCTAATGCCATTAGTTAAACCAGATGGAAACATTTATAAAGTATTAGAAAATAAACTTAACAACAAGCATACGAATAAAAATAAATGACCCCCAAAAAATTGATATTCATTGAGTGGATGTCTAGATGCAGTATATACCTAAGAGCTGATGGAGATGTGAAACAGGGTGGCACAATCGTTCTAGCACCGCAAAGTAGACTAGATTCGCTCAGTTATAACATATCATATATAATAGAAGCAAAATTAAAATCCAAATAGAATCAATATAAAAAATTAACTATAATCTAATTTTGAGCAAAGTTTCCATTTTAATTCTTAAATTTTGTACAAAATCAAATATTCATAATACTTAATACAAAACTCAAGATGACTATCCAACTCAACTAAGTAAGACTACCTCATCATTGCCACTCTTGAATTTTTTTGTGCGAAAGCACAAGTTACAACCTAATTAGAACTTTATTACCAAAAAATAGAATTAATAAATGTTCAATTTTCAAGTTTTATTCATTGGATGTAATATTCAAAAGTAGAATATTCTAATAAGTTTAACCAGTAAAGTCTCTTGTCATCGAACAAAAAACTTGAGTTTGAATTTTGTCTTTGAAGAGTTCTCTTCAAGGTTGTTCCAACATAATTTGGGGCCTAAGACAAAAAATTTGTGTGGAGCCTTTTACATTTAAACATTAATTAAATAAAATTATTTAATACTAACCAAATCATGGTTAATATAATGCATTAAATGCAAAATTTGTAATACTAATTAAACTAAAGTTAATTTCATATAGAGAATTGAATATCATAATCGAAGTAAAAATTTAACAAAAAGAAATAAAATTATATTATTTTTAAAAAGGAATTTTTTTAAAAAAATTTAAATATATGATGAAGCATAATTTAGTAAAGTTGTAATCTAATTTTTAATTTTATATCTTGTTATTGAGAGAGTGAGAGATTATTGGGTGCGTGCTTTATAGGAGATTGGCTTACAAAAATTTTAGTCTCAAACTATTAAGGAAGATTACTCACCATTGATGATCTAACACATTTGCAAGTTTTTCTTGAAACGTTTTAGGTTTTCAATTGGGTTATATTTTTATGGGTCATGTATTTTGGAAGCCTTCTTAGAAACGAAAAAGAAAAATGCTAAAAGTACTATAAAATATTCACAATATGATATAATAATTATTGTGATTGATGAACTTCAACAATAACATATCAGTTTGTAAGCTTATAGTAAAATTTATGATATAACTAGCAGCATTCGTTAAAAAACAAAAGTGCACAACCATTAAAAAATTAAAAAATTTATAATACTTTTTGGGCCTTTTATAATGGGGTATGGGGAATTTTCTCCTATGGGTAGAAACTTTTTGTGATGGGCCTTGGGCCTGCCCTAATTCTCTTACTCTTCCCTCTTCACTCTCTCTCCGTTCGTGTTTTGTGAGTGTGAGTCAATTTTTTTAAGTGTTATGGGAGTGTTTGGGAGTGCAAGTGAAGAAAGGTGCACCAATTATTCCAACAAATACAAGATAATATAAGGCACATTTACATTTGGCAAGATGCAATTTGTACTAAAAACGGAAAAGGTATCAACGACCTAAGAATCAGTTAACACAGACATTATCTTAAGAATGATGATAACTTTCATAAAAAAGGTTAAGAACATTTCCAGTCCTTGACACCCTTCCTTCCAATTTCCTTCCAGGAATCTGTGAAAGCCATATCAACAACACAATATCTGAAAACTAAGAGCTAGAGAAAATGGAAATGAAAAACCATTTGCAATTGTACTGAGAGTGATCTTGGCTCAGTTTTTTATGACTATGTTTTTTGAAAAGGTAGCATTTTTAAAATGTGCGGTATGAAATTAGGCTATTTTTTTTTAAGCAAAACGTTTAGTAAAAACTGTTAAAAAGTAATAATAATAATAATAATAATAATAATTTTTAAAATAATCATAATTATAAATATCTATATATATATTAAAAGCCAAATCTCAAAGAAAATTCAATTAGATTTCAATTAGATTCTTAATTTTGCACTACTTTTCCCATCTAATTTATAATTTTTGTGCAATTATTGAATGTAAAAATTGAAGAGTTCAATTCCAATTAGATTCTAAATTGGATTAAAATGTAAGTCCAATTTTGCGCTATGTGTCTATCTAATTTTTAAACTTTTGCGGCAAGAGAATTATTAGGTGCAAAAATCAAAGAATTTAAATTTTATTAAATTCTAGATCATATATATATATAATGAAAAATCATTACGTATTTTAGAAATCTATGGTTTAAAAAAGATATAAGTTAATATCATGTATAATTTCAACATTTCCTAAAAACAAAAATGTACAATTTGAACCGTATAATTATGATTGTTTTTTTAATTGTACCTGTGCATATATAAAGCGTTAGGATTAGTGCCCATAAATCCTATTGTATGATGTTATGTATGACATTATGTATGACTTAATGTTGTGATTAATAAATTTGTTTTATTATTATTTGAAATAATTGTAACATGAATATTCAGACATTATCATATAGTTCATGAGATGCATAGTATGTAATTTATGTGAAAAGTCACAGAAGATATAAATTATAGGTTCTTTATAAACTCAGAATTTTAGTTCGTAGTCGGTGATGAAATTGGGCATTTAATCTGCGAAGACTATAACATATCAACTAAAATGATTTGTCTTGATCATGGAAGTAGAGACTTCTAGTTGATATGTTTTAAGAGTTAAGACATATTGAACTGGACCGCTGTAAAATTTTTTATTCTCCTAATGACTGTCAAATGAATAATAAATCTCACGACTTTTATTCACATGAACTCTTAATCCTGAGAGAATAGTAGACCTAATCATGAAGTGTATGTTGCTTTGATATATCAGGAGTGAGATCTAAAGTAACGGTCAAAACCTCAGTATGTTGAGCAACTATATTTAGTGTTGATGGAACATATATTCTCAAGATGGAATTCATAGTCTCTTAACGGAAATATAAAATATTCCCTTGAAATAAGTTTAATGGGTTTGTTATTTAGAATGTTAGGCCTAACTACTTTAGTAAATAGTTACTAAAGTATGTATTTATGAAATTGGATTTCATAAATATATGATAAATAACTTAAAGGATTAAACTGGGTACTCAAGGATTAAGATGTAGTAATTTACAAAGTGACAGTCTACATTCATGACTTTGTACTACTATGAATATTTTATGAAGGGGTTGCATATACAATAAAGTATTGGGATATAATTTATTAATAAGGCTTAGAGTGCAATTATATTTATATAGTGGTATTAAATATAATTAATGGTAACTTTGGACTTGTCAAGAGTTGACAAAAAAACCCAAGGCCCATTGGAGCTAGTGTCTTATTTGTTCCCTTTTGATCCCACTCCAAGCCATTTACTAAAGCCCAATTGGGAAGGCCCAAAAGGCTAGCCCAATTAGATAATCAATTATTAGGAGAGAAACATATAGAATTTAAAAAGAACATGAATTGGTATGTATGTGAGGGTTGAACTCTCTTTGATTCTCTCTAGAACATACACATATAACTAATTGAGAGACCACATTTCTCGGGCATTAAGTGGAATTGGAGTGAAGATTAAAAGTGTTCCCAAGTGCTTTTTATCTTCGGTTTTGAATTACACTGCTTCAAGATACATTCTCTTGTTATTATATTCTGAAACTTACATGGCACATGTTATCAATTGTGAATGAGGTAGATCTACTAATTTTCCACTGCGTACACTCATATTTCCATCATAAAGGGTTACACACTAGTCTATATATATATATATATAGATGATCTAGAATTTAGTAGAATTTAAACTCTTTGATTTTTGTACCTAATAATTCACTTACCACAAAAGTTTACAAATTAGATAGACACGTTGCTCAAAATTGGATTCCCATTAAAATCCAATTTAGAATCTAATTGGAATTGAACTCTTAGATTTTTACATTCAATAATTTAATTGGCACAAAAATTATGATTTGAACCGTGTCATTATGATTTTTTTTTTTAATTGTACTCGTGCATATATATGGGGTTACACAAAAGTCTATATATATATATATATATATTAATAGGTAAAGCTGAGAAAAAATCTAATTAGATTTCAAATTGAGGTTCAATTATAGTCTAATTTTGCGCCACATGTCCCATCGAATCTAGGTTTTCAAATTTTTGTACCAAGTTAGTTAATTCAATATAAAAATTAGAATTCAATTAGAGTTTAGTTTTGCGCCACGTGTCTCATTTGATGTAAGTTTTTAAAATTTTTGTGTTAAGTGAGTTAATTCAACATAGAAAACGAGGAGTTCAATATAAATAAATTATAAAAAAACTAAATCATATATATATATATATACCATGACTATATATAGTCCATTACTAAACCAATGCTTAGAGAAAGTGTAATTAGTTCAAAATTGAATTTTGCTTTTGTTAGCTTTCCATACAAATTAAATTATTTAGATTTTTGCTGTTATTTTTCTCTAAACTAATGAGCATTTTTTTTTTAAAATATTTCTATTCAAATATATTGTATGCTAGGATCTCGAATGTAACAAATTGTAATCAAATTGAATGATCCCATGCACTTGTCCCCATTTAATTTAGGAGATAATATTTGACCAATTTATCGTTTTATTTTGTATTGTATTTAGTAGAATTTCACGAATGGTGATTGTAAATTGATATTGTATATGTATTATCCAATAGTGATTTTCAAAATTATATACATAATAGTAATGTAATGAGAAAATTGGCGTAACCAATATCATGAAAATTGCAAGAAAAAACTATTCTAGTACCTCCAAATGTCTTGGTGGAACTAATATCCTATATGTTTTATAACCCAAGCTAACATCAATAGCACCACTACAATTCATCATTTTTATGTATAAGCACATGTTACATACTAGTAATTAAAGCCAAAGCTAAGAGAAAATCCAATTAGATTCTAAATTAGATTGTAATTTTGTCTAATTTTGCATCATGTGTCCTATCAATTTCTTTTTAAGGTAAATAAACCATAAAAACCCAATTTAAAAAAGAAGAAATAAATTCATGTGTATATCCAAAAAAAAAATAAAAAATAAAAACACAAAAAGAGTGTAAAACTCATGTATATATCTGGCTTTAAAAAATGTGTAACTCTTAAACTAGGTATTATTTGAACCCATATATGTGTGTAATTGTGATTGTTTTTAATTGTACCATACATATGCATTGGTTATACAATAATAATAAATCGCATCCATTTTGGTCCCTACTTTCAACCCACTACCAGAAAATTCCTACATGGCAGATAGAGTGCCCTATTTGTATAGTAAATGCTGACGTGTCTAATAAAATATTTTATTTAACATTTTTAAATGCCACATTAGCATTTTAACTTTTTAAAAAAAATCCATGTCAGAAAGTTTAAACAAAAAAATAAATTAAATCTAAAAAAAACCTTAAATCTAATTTAATTAAAATAAATTTGTTATTTTTCAATATTTTTATCAAGAACATTACACCTAGTTTTTCATGTTCTTCCAAAATCCAAGAAACAAACCTAGTAACCAAGAACTCAAACCCAGATCACAAGAACACAAACGTAAAAAAGAAGAAAAAGCTAAATTAAATACTAACAGGAAGAATGAAGAACAATGAAGAACATAGTAGCTCCAAGAACTTCTATTCCAAAATTTGTATACATTCTTCCACAAAAATCAATTATACGTTAAATCAAAATTTGCAACCTATGTTGCCATAAATTTCAACCAAAATCATCAAACCAAAATTCAACACAACCTAATCGCCCAACACCATCAAATCCACTAGAAATACCAGAGAAAACCCAATCCAATCAACCAAAGTCAAAATCATCAACAGACCCAACCAACCAAAGAAAGACCAAACCCAATCCAATCAACCCACACCAACAACAAACCCACCATAACCAACGAATCCAAACCAATCCACTACCACCAACCACCACCACCTGGGCTTCACATCACCACAGCCACCGACCAACAATCCGTGTTTCACAATACCCACCAGCAAGACCCCAAATTTTACCCATTGTTTTCTCCGCCTCAAGACCCCATGGCCTCCATGTTCAAAACCTTAAAGATCAGCTCCTTGATCTGCTCACCATTTGTCTAGAGAGAAGCCAAAGAGGGAGAAGTAGGGAAGTTGAAGAGGGGGAGCTACATCTCTCTCTCTCTCAACGCAATTTGTATAAACAAAATGATCTAATAGAAAAAAATCATTTAAATTTGATCAAAGATTAAAAGAATTAATTCAATTTTTTTTTAATTTTTGTCTTATGAAAAAATAATGAAAAGTAACTTTAAAAAAATTTAATTAAAATGTTTAATTCAATTAGAATTAAGGTTTCTTTTTAATTTAACTTTGTTTATTTAAATTTTCTGACCTGGCTTTTTAAAAAATTTAAAATGTTGACGTGGTATTTAAAAAATGCCAAATAAATATTTTATTATTATTTTATTAGCTAAGTTAACATTTAGTGTGCAAATAATGCACTCCAATTGCTAGGTAAGACTTTTTTGTTAGTAGCTTGATGGTAAGGACCAAAATGGATATGATTTTTTGTTTTCAAAGACTGAGATAGACGTGAAATCAAGTTAGGAACCAAAATGAGAATAAGCCCAAAATGTAGGGACCAAAAATATTTTTTTTAATAATAATAATAATAATAATATGGTTTTAAAATTGAGATGGTCAAAGAACCGAAAAAGGAAGTGGTTTTCGATTTTATGGTCCAATTGGTGGTCGAACCAGTGACGTCATAAATAATTTATTTAATAATTTTTATATTATAAAAATAATTAATTAAATATATGATAAGTTTTTAACTAATTAATACTGCTATTAATTATAAAATATACAACAAATTTTAACTTATTTTACTTTTACTAATTTCACATAAAGATGTAAGGTGAGTATCCAATTGATTATTTGTTACATTTTTCCCATACTAATACCAAATACCACAGCTACGAGATAAGTACTAAAACGAAAAAATAAGATAGCCCAAGTGAAATAAAAAGCAAAGCTTATAAAGTTATGAACAATGTTTAGGTACAAAATTGATTGTAGAGTAAGGCTATAACCTTACTCAATATATTTTTATTGGGGGTGAATTTTGAAAAATCCACCATTGGATTGCATTTTCTTTTTATATCCTCTATGCTTGCAAAATTTCTAAAAAATTAAAGATCAATAGATATGTTATCAATAAATTATTTAAATTGTAAGTTTTTATAATTGAAAATTATGCATAATATATAAGCTTATAGATCATATAGTAAATAATATATAGTTGACATAAAATTTGGTATATGTATTAAGAGCATGTAGAACATGCAATTCAACGTTTAAATTTTCAAAATATGTAGTGACATTTATTTTATTGAGTAAAGTTATAGTTTTAAACTATTACTAGTTTTGTAGCTAAATTTTGTAAGTTATTATGTAGATAACTAGATATTAAACAAAATTTATATAGAAAAGAAAGATGGCAGATGTAAATCTAAAGGCCACATGAGTTTTCAAAAAAAAAAAAAAAAATCTAAGGCCACGTAATGGGTGGGTGAAGCTCTACAATTGGATTTAGCCCATTTAATCATCATCAAATGGCATTAAAAACACCACATTTACATAACTACATGTAAATAAATTGAAAGATGAATGATTGAGATATTCTGTAATGAGTAAAGATTTTTAAATGTCAAATAACAAAGTACATGCCAAGATTATTTTTTTATGGTAGAGTTAAAAACATATATTTTAAACTGTAGACATGTATGGGAAACATTCATAAGTATGAAAAGAGTAAAACCAAAGTATTTAAATGAAATTAACATAAATTATGGATGCTTAGTCCTATTTTTTTTAACAATTCATGTCCAAAATAAACGGCTTTTCAAAATAAATCATGATATTTCTTGAAATGCGTGTTGCTTAACAATGACATGATATTCATAAAAGAGGCCATGTATAAATAAGTAAACAATCAAACTTTAATGTATATTCTCAAATTAAAATATAGTGCCAACCACAATTGATATTAGTAATGTTAGAATGTATAAATAAGTAAATAATAAAATTTTAATTATCTTTTGTGCTATTTTGTTTGGGTTAGTAATGTTGGAATTTGTATAGTTTTAAAATTATCAACAAGTATTAATTTGTTTAGATGAGCTTATTCTTGATATAAGTGGTGAATTCAAAGTAATGCATTTTACATCAAGTTATTTCCTGCATTACTTTTCAAATGGCAAATGCATTTTTTTTCTTTAAAAAAATTCATATGAAAAAATATGAGTCAACCTGGCCTAACTCACAACCAGAATGACCTGACCTGAACTCGACCTAACTCGCCTATTTGCCACATTTAAGTAGAGTAACTTAGATAAAGGAAAATTAAAATATGATTGAGTCAATTGTGGCTCAAGATGTATTAAATTTTCTTTTCCTCTTAATAAAGTTACAGTATTTCCCATAGAAAAAAAAATATATATATATATATATATATATATGTATGTATGTATGTATGTATGTATCAGACTCAACCATGGCTCACCCAACTATCATTTAACATGTGGGCAATTTAGAAAATAAACACGTGTTAAACGCGCGATGGCTTATTACAATTTATCAGCTTACATATACGGTACCGTTTACTCATTTCAATAGTGCTTTGTGGAACGTCATCATTTTGTATAAGCATGCTCTCTGAAGGCTTTGACTAGAGAGTGTTGTCATTTGTAAGGACTAGTTTATCAATATCAAAGCTAAATGGGGCGCGGATCCTTCACCTAAATCCTAACAACTCTCAAACAAGCTAGTTGAATGCGGCTTGCGTGGAGCCTTATCATCTTGATGACTAAACAGCCTAGCGTCAGCATATAATTTCTCGCTAACTCTACTCTACTCTCTTTCTCTCCCTCTCCATTCAAATTGGCTTTTAAATAATTAACAAATTCGGTAAAACGTATTTATTATTTGAACGGTTTTAGACCCCTTAAAACACACAGATTGCGTAGCCTAGATTAATTAGCCAAGTTGTTACTTAGTCAAATTAAGCAATTCTAGGTTAAAACAATCCAAACAATCATATCAAGATATAATGCAGCGGAAAATAAATAACACAAGATATGATCACCCAGGAAACCACACGGTAAAAACCTGGGGAGGATTTGACCCACCGATCCTCAAGGCTAACCTGAATTCACTATGAAAGAATTGAAGTTCGTACAAAAGGACTACAAGCTCCCCGCTCGACTTCCTAATGCTACCCACCAGTAGAACTTCCTGACACGACCACGCGCAGGCTCCGAATCCACGGACTACTTCTTTCTTGAATTCCTCAATCAGCTACAAGCTCCCCGCTTGCTTTTCTTTTAAGTTCCAATGGTTGCAACAGTAATGATCTTCAAGATGTTGAAATAATCTCCACCATGAAAACCCTAAGTTTTGTGTAAAGGAAAGCTCCTCAAAGATCTCACACGAGATTCACACAAAACAGCAATGTATGAGCAACAATACAATATGGACAACCTTCAAAAACGTGGCTAGGGTTTTATTTATATACCTAGGGTAAAAACATAAAACCCTAAACGTTTAATGAAGTAGGGCTGAGTTGGAAATTCTGCAGAAAATTCAACCTGTGCGATTTTCGATCGATCGAGTCTATTCTTCGATCGATCGAGCCAGGCCGAAAGTCCCAAGTACTTCTGCAGCCACTCGATTCCAACTTTACAATATTAAACCAACTTTGAGCAAGTCTAAATAAGACTAAATACAATGTTTTGATCATGGTTTGCCAACATTACAAATTAGAGTTCTAAATACATAAAATCCTAAGACCTTAGAACCTAACAAACTCCCCCTTTGGCAATCCGTGACAAAACCCTAATTAACAGCTCAAAGTTTTACAAATAAAAAGCCCTTTACAAAGATAATGCTCATAAAATTCAATTCAGCCTAACTACTATCCATAGTTGCAAGTGTAGACAGCAGCTTAGTTGAATCAACCTGTATAATCCTGAAATACTCAACAAACGCATAAACGCATGTGTGACAGTAAAGAGTAAAACAACAGGTATAACATTCTTGTAAGATCCACACAACACAAAATAAAGACATATAAAAATGAACAAGTCATAAATATAAATCAATACGCAGTGAATCATAAAGCAACAAGAATCAATAAAAAATATCATGTATATCAATCAATGTTACTCCCCCTAACATGAATATCCCCAAAAATGATATACAAAGTGAAGCACATAGATACAATCTAAAACTCCACAAGCTCCTCTAAAAAAAAAAAAATCTCCCCCTAACAACAAAAACTCTACTACAAGTCAAAACTCCACTCCCCCTTTTTGTGACGGAATGCCAAAGGGCAATCACAAGTCGCCATCAAAAGGAGGTGGTGAGGGTGAATGAAGACGCGCAAGATCAGCTCGGAGAGCACGCATCTCATCCAGCAAGTCCACCAAAATCTGACCATGAGCCTGCTGAACAGTCATGACAGTCTCCAAAGTACGACGAACATCAAAGTCGGCCGAAGGAGATGGAGGAACATCAGCAGCAGCAGCATCATCACCAACTGGAATAGGAATATCCTCACCAGCAAGACCTGCAGAAGAAGAAGGAGGAGGTGCGCTACTAGAGGGCTCAGATCTAGGGTGTTTAGAACCAGCTCGAAGATGAGCGGCCCTCTGTCTAAGAAAAGACGCACCTAAAGGACCTATCACATGGACGGGCTCAGAGGAAGGAAAGTCACTAAGACCAAGATAGAGAAGAATCCTATGAATGAAAATAGGATGAACAAGAGCATGAGCAGTAGATGAACTCCTATAAACTTCGTTCAAAGAACGAAGAAAAAGATGGGGAAAACTAATAGGAGCATCAGTAACAAGAGCGTACAGAAAAACACACCTCTCAAGAGGAATGGTGTGAACATGGGAAATAGGCCAGATCGAATGACAAGCTATCCGAAAGAACAGATAGTGCAACCCAGAGAGCTCAGCAGAAGTGATCCGAGGATCAGAACCCCACTGGACAGTAGTACCAGTGACGTATGACAAAACATCGCTAATCTCGGGAGACTCATCATAAGGATAGACAGGATGCTGGACCAAAGGTACCCCTAGAGCATCAGCCACTACCCGAGGAGTAATGGTGTACTCTACGCCTCGTATCCAACTCTTAACTAGAGTGTTGGAATCATAGACGCGGATAGAGATGTTCGAATAGAACTCTCTAATCAAGGCAGAAGGTGGAGGAGGATCAGAAATATCCACCAAGGGTAACCAACCCCGACGCTCAAAATTTGCCCTAATGGCAGGATCAAGCTCATCTAAAAGCACAGAACGCTCAGCCCAAATCTTTCTCTTAACGGTCAGTTTCTCAAAAATCTCTTGGTTTTCCTCACGCGGAAACCGCTCACTATCAAAGGATGGAGGGGGTGAAGGAGAAGGTGAGGGAACACTCCTACGGGCTCTAGTTTTCCTAGGCATAGTGCTAAGGAAAGGACAGAGACACACAGAGAAAAACACAAAGAAACAAGAGAAAACAAAACCAAGGGCAGACTGCAAATTAGCACAATAAATAATATAGAACAAAAATCTATATGATGCATGAACAATAACATGTTGTGATGCATGATCTAAATGCAGTGACAAATTAAGTTCAATTGAGAGTAATTGGACAAAATTGGCTTGAACAAGGAATTTCTATCAAAAAACCCAAAATTTTTAAAAAATCACTTGAAAATTTTGTACCAAATTGATGAATTAAGCATTACAAAACACAGCACATAGATTATAATGCTTAATCACACCACCATAACAAGCCAATTTCATCAAATTCAATCCAATTCAACAAAATCCCCAATTCGGATCAAGAACAAACCCTAGAATTTTCAATTTTTCACAAAACACCAAATTGATCAAATTAACCACCAAGGATCATTAATATAATGTGTCCCCACAAAAACCCAATGATCAATTTCATAAAATAAGGTTTGAATCAACAGAAAATCCAAAAAGAATCAAGTCCGAAAATTACCCTTAAATGCATGGATTTATGCATGAAATAATGAAAATAAAATCAAAAGGAAGGGCAAAAGAGTCTTACCGGCTTGAGGAAGGAGAGATTTGGCAAAAAGAACGGAGGAAAACGACAAAATCTCAAAGGTGGAGCCTTGCCAACGCGGAGAGAGAAGGAAAAGTTTGAAAAAATTTTGAAAAGTACCTTTGAAAAAGTCAGAACTGGACTTTTAAAAAGCTTTTCCACGATATTCGATCGATCGAAAATTACATTCGATCGATCGAAAAGCACAGTCATTTTAAGACAAATGAGAGCACTTTTTCGATTGATCGAAAAACAGGCTGGATCGATCGAAATGGGCAGAGGCTCACTAAATTTTGGAAAAATCACAGTTTTTGAAAAACACAAGCCTAATTTTGAAAATAACTCCTCAAAGCATTAAATTGAAGAAACAAAATGCATGAGTATGAGATGGAATGCTTTTTCAAAAACCCAAAATTTTGAACCCAATTTTCTTAAAACAAATTTCAATCAAACTCCCATTGAATTTTCTCAAGCAACAAATATGTTGTGCATAAATCTCAAGATATTTTCAAACTTGGTTGGTCAGACCAAAAACACACACTAGCATGTACAGTGTTTAACAAAGAGTAACTTGTGTCGTGTGTGATACTAGCAAAAACTTGAGATACATGTGAGGTGATATGTGAATAGCAATCAATCACAAAGTCTACACAATTCATCACATAGAATTTAAAAGAGACTATCACCTAAAGAGTTACATCCTATAACTCCCACATCTCCTAGAACAAAAGCTTGCAATCATGTAAGTTTCTTGCATTTTTGCCTCTTATTTGTATGAGATGGCATTCAGCCTAATAGTACACACCGGTTTGAATTAAGTGAATTGGCATCAAGCCTAATAGTACACACCAGTTTTAATTTAATTTGAGGCTACACCTTATGTTCTTTTTGTGCATGTGCTACACTTTCTCGAGCACAGAATCTTATGATATGCACTAAGGTGTTCATGATTGGCTAGTGAACAGTGGTGAGATGGTTATTTATGCCTTTCTCAAAAGGATCAAGTCCGACAGTCAAATAACATGTGACTTCAAGATTAAGACAAAGTGATAAACACCATAAACATCTTTCCCACACAACATGCACTACAAAACTTCAACTAGTAAAGTGCAATAAATAAGCTTATCAAAGCTAAACAAGGTACATAAACATGTTATGTAAAGATAATATGGCCAATCCTTGATTATAAATCCAAGATATATAATACAAAACACAAAAATCTTTTTGGTTTTAACAAACTTTATAACCAAAAACAAAAAAGCACATATTATGCTAAATGAACAATGCAAATGCAATGCATGACAGTGCAAAACTAAGCTATAAAGGGTACACAAACAAGAAATATCAATTTCTTAATTAACCCTTGAGTACATGTACAAACTAGTACATACTCATTCAAAATCAAAAATAGCTTAGCACAAACTATTCAAGTTTCTCCACAATGTCAGGCATGTTCTAAATCAAGAGAGATATAACAATTCATGTAATCCTCAAAAAGAAAAACTAGACACAAAATAAAATATTTTTGTCTTTTTGAAATTTTTCAATGTTTTTGGTTTTTTTTTTTATTAAAAAAAACAACCTAAAAAACAAAACAACCAAAAACAAAAAACAAAACATGTCCACAAATAATTGAAAGAATTAAATCAAGGACAAGTTAGCAACACTCACCTTGGAGAATCTTTTCTCACCCATTTAGCACGAGTATTCGGCTTTGTAGGTGAAAATCCATGAGAAGTAGAGTGCATTTGAGGAATTACACCAATCTTTTGAGAGAGACTGAAATCCTGCAAATTCCTTTCACAAACCAACAAGCTCAAATTTTTCAAAAGCATATGAAATAATTTATTTGAACCTATGGCAGGAGAAATATCATCACATATCCTAAATTGAAACATAGAATGCTTAAATTTTAATTTATGACAATTAGGACGAATGTGACCGGAGACACCACAAAAGTGACAAACAGGAACAAATTTAGGAACATCAGTATTCCTAATAGCAAATCTATTCTCAGATTTTGGTTTTTGCCTCAACAAAGAACAATTTGGTCTAATATGACCAACAACACCACAAAGGTGACAAGTAGGCACAAAAACAGATTTATTATGCTCTCTAACAGTAGGATTAGACTTAGGTTTAGAAACTTCAGCGTCTACATCAGAACTTTTACCTTTGTCTAACCTAGCAAAATAAGCCTTCTCTTTATTATTCCTCTTAAAAGGAGGGATATAAACTTTCTCAGTTTTAGGCTTAAGAGAAACAGAAACACTTCTGTTATCATCAACAAGTTTGGTATTAGACAAATTTTCCAATTTAGCTTCAGCCTCAGCTAACTTTTGTTCCAAACTTTTCATCTTCTCATCTTGAGAGGAAATTTGATTTCTCAAAAATTCATTCTTTTTATTAGACTCATCTAATCTCACAATCAAATCCTCTTTTTCAAGATTAGCCAATTTTAACTCTTCCTTGAATTTCTTAGCAATTTTCAAAGATTTAGATAATTCCTTACGAAGAGTTTCAAAAGCATCAAAAAAATCAACAGAAACAATAGTGTCCTTTTTATTCAAAACATCACAGGCATCAATAAAATCAGCAGAAGCATGAGCAGAAATATGATCAGAAAGACACTTCAAATTATCCATGACAACAGGGGTCAAGGATCAGCTCTTAGATCAAAAGATCTACAACAAGAAGAGCTACCCGCTCTGATACCACTTGATGGAAATTTAGACCCCTTAAACACACAGATTGCGTAGCCTAGATTAATTAGCCAAGTTGTTACTTAGTCAAATTAAGCAATTCTAGGTTAAAACAATCCAAACAATCATATCAAGATATAAAGCAGCGGAAAATAAATAACACAAGATATGATCACCCAGGAAACCACACGGTAAAAACCTGGGGAGGATTTGACCCACCGATCCTCAAGGCTAACCTGAATTCACTATGAAAGAATTGAAGTTCGTACAAAAGGACTACAAGCTCCCCGCTCGACTTCCTAATGCTACCCACCAGTAGAACTTCCTGACACGACCACGCGCAGGCTCCGAATCCACGGACTACTTCTTTCTTGAATTCTTCAATCAGCTACAAGCTCCCCGCTTGCTTTTCTTTTAAGTTCCAATGGTTGCAACAGTAATGATCTTCAAGATGTTGAAATAATCTCCACCATGAAAACCCTAAGTTTTGTGTAAAGGAAAGCTCCTCAAAGATCTCACACGAGATTCACACAAAACAGCAATGTATGAGCAACAATACAATATGGACAACCTTCAAAAACGTGGCTAGGGTTTTATTTATATACCTAGGGTAAAAACATAAAACCCTAAACGTTTAATGAAGTAGGGCTGAGTTGGAAATTCTGCAGAAAATTCAACCTGTGCGATTTTCGATCGATCGAGTCTATTCTTCGATCGATCGAGCCAGGCCGAGAGTCCCAAGTACTTCTGCAGCCACTCGATTCCAACTTTACAATATTAAACCAACTTTGAGCAAGTCTAAATAAGACTAAATACAATGTTTTGATCATGGTTTGCCAACATTACAAATTAGAGTTCTAAATACATAAAATCCTAAGACCTTAGAACCTAACATTATTTATGTTATCTTTCCACAATTACTTCAAGTATCATAAAGTGAGCGTCGACTCACTACAAAAAACACGGGCTATAGCTGCCTTTTTTTTAGCCACGTTTAAAAAAAAAATGCGGCTATAGCTGACTTATAGCTGCATTTCTAAGAAACGCGGCTATAGACTTAACCTATAGCCGCGTTTTTTAAAACGCGGCTATACACCAAGTCTATAGCCGTGTTTGTAAGTGTCTTTAGTTGCATTTTTTGATAGGGCCTATAGCCGCATTTAAAAAAGGAAATTTTTGATAGAGTACCCTGTTGATGCATAAGGTAAGACATTGCAGGTAAAGGATTGAAAAGGAAATTTACAAGGCTCTTGCTCGTAATTTGGGAAAATTTTCATTGAAAGACACTAAAAATAACACATCAAGTACCCAAGTTTGGTCATGCATTAATCCAACTACACTCAATTTCTATTGTTGAATATCAACTCTAATACCATGTTGAATATTAGTTCTGCTATACGCCATGTTGAATATACTAGAATAGACACGAAAGCAGATGGATGAAATAGAGTACACAAGAATACAAGACTTACATGATTTGGCCTCACGATCTACATCTACAAAGAAAACCCTTAGATGTTACATCTTTATTATATGAGAGTTAAGTACAAATTCTGTGTTTCAATGAATCTTTATTGGAGGCTAAATCCTAAACTAATTTTTTGACTTTTAGCCAAAGTCGACAGTCAAAATAGCATGTAAGTGATATGATGATGTCATTACTTGACATCAGCAGGAAATCCAGCGTATGAAGGCATGTGAAAAACCGATGAGGCTTATGATAGCACGTGAGGGACCGATAGGGTGAGACGGTAGCTACGAATGCTAGAGATTGGAAAGTTACTTGCACATGAAGGATCTAGGAAGCGTGGTGTGAGTTCTTGGAAAGTGCATAAGGAACTCGAGTTGGTTTCTTCAAAAAGAGGCTTGGATGGCATAGACTAGCGTGTAGGTGTCACGGCTTAATAGGTTTTAAAGCTTAATCTCTAAAGGCAGCGGTGGCAACGACAGACAAAGACAATGCTATGGAGGACCGGTGGGGCAATAAGGCAGTCTAGAGGTCTCGTGGCAGCGTTGAAGGTGCCAGTAGGTGCAATGACAGTGAATAGTGCCCTAGTGACAGATCTGGAGTGTTAGAGGATTTTTTTGGATGAAGATGTAGCGGCTTAATAAGGAGCAAGTTTGAAAGAGAGAGATTAGAGACTAATTTTGCTAGAGACCCATCTGCCTAGACAAGTCCCCAGAAAAATCATCCTCCCCCTGATCTGGTCAGTCAATAACTTTCCAGTAAGTATGATGGAGGAGGTTTATAAGAGGCTTAGGCTTTGTTTTTAGATAATCGACGACATCCTTATCAGGAAGGCTGATAAGGGGGAGAAGTGTTACATGGGTTGGTCACTAGAGGTTGGCTTCTATGAGGCGGCCTTTATCGTGAGGTTGAGGCTGCCTCTCAGCCTTCTTCATTGTTGGTTAGTGAATGTTTTGGGCATATCCATCTGCTAGCTAGCCCTAAACGCCTGGAGGATTTTTATAGGTGCTGAGGTGTTGTGATGACAGCTTAGTGGGGTAACCAAGTCTTAACCCTTGAAGAATTTTTTTTATTGCTACAAACCCTAGGAGAAAGCCACATCAAGGGGTTTTTATAACTTTGTGTGTTGTCGGGCTGCCTTGAGGATGGTGTTTAGGATGCCTGACTCAAATCGTATGTGGAAAAGTAGGTTCTTTTTTGTCCAGAGGGTGAATTGGGTTTGCAAACCCAACGAGTGGGATAGAGTAGGTGATTTTTATGATTATACCTAGGGAGTTTTTAATCCGTTTGGTAGGTCGTCTATCGCCTTTCTCTAATTCGTTGGTTTTACTTCATGTTTACTGCCCCCTTTTTATGTTGTTTTCAACTAAGGAACGCCTGACAATCACCTCGGAGTAGGAGGATTTCGTAAGCCGAGAATTGGCCATCCCTTTTGCGTAAAGGTCTTGGAAAAGACCTGTCACCCTTAACACTATCCATGCTTATTGTAGTGGACCAATTCCTACTCTAGAGGCCCGAATACTAGACAAAATTTATAGAATTTGTAAGTGATTTACTTGGTCCCTTTAAATTCGTGTCTTCCCTTTTTTCGTTCCTAACTCTTTCGTCAATTTCGGAGATGGAGCCTGTTAAGAGTATGCAAGCACAAGTTAGGAAAGCTGCCGCCTTGCATGCTAAACAAGCAGCTAATGATCTTCCTTTTGCTTATATTGGTTAGAAGAGGAAGCTTTCGTTGGAAGGGGGTCTGAATGCCAAAAGGGCTCATGACTCATCGGCTCTTGTAGTCCCTTCAGATTCCACCCAACCTATGCCCGAGCCTCGTTGACATGGCATGGGAAAGGGTCTGATGACCTCCTAGGGCCCTTCCTTCATCCATCCTCCTATCCCCTTGCTAGTGAAGAGCAAGGAGTTTGCGGTCCACACAGCCCGCTCACTCATCCATGACCCTGATCTCGATAAGTGCTCAAAGCATGAGACCAAAGCTCTTGGGGACTCAAGCCTTTTCAACATGAAGAGGGTGAGTAGTTACTCTTTGTGGTTTAGTCATTTTTCATGCTAACTTTTGTATAACCTTATTGCTTATTTGTTTTTAGGGATTGGTGAGAATAAAGGGGCTCTAAATCAGGTGTGCTGCGAAGGAGGTTGTTGGAAATTTAGACCCCTTAAACACACAGATTGCGTAGCCTAGATTAATTAGCCAAGTTGTTACTTAGTCAAATTATGCAATTCTAGGTTAAAGCAATCAAATAATCATATCAAGATATAAAGCAGCGGAATAAAAAATAACACAAGATATGATCACCCAGGAAACCACTCGGTAAAAACCTGGAGAGGATTTGACCCACTGATCCTCAAGGCATAACAGAATTCACTATGAAAGAATTGAAGTTCTTACAGAAGGACTATAAGCTCCCCGCTCGACTTCCTAATGCTACCCACCAGTAAAACTTCCTGACATGACCACGTGCAGGCTCCGAATCCACGGACTACTTCTTTCTTGAATTCTTCAATCAGCTACAAGCTCCCCGCTTCCTTTTCTTTTTAAGTTCCAATGGTTGCAAATATAATGATCTTCAAGATGTTGAAATCATCTCTACCTTGAAAACCCTAAGTTTTATGTAAAGGAAGTCTCCTCAAAGATCTCACACGAGATTCACACAAAACAGCAATGTATGAGCAACAAAGCAATATGGACAACCTTCAAAAACATGGCTAGGGTTTAGTTTATATACCTAGGGTAAAAACACAAAACCCTAAACGTTTAATGAAGTAGGGCTGAATTGGAAAATCTGCAGAAAATTCAACCTGTGCGATTTTCGATCGATCGAGTCTATTCTTCGATCGATCGAGCCAGGCCGAAAGTCCCAAGTACTTCTGCAGCCACTCGATTCCAACTTTACAATATTAAACCAACTTTGAGCAATTCTAAACAAAACTAAATACACTGCTTTGATCATGGTTTGCCAACATTACAAATTAGAGTTCTAAATACAAAAAACTCCTAAGACCTTAGAACCTAACAAACTCCCCCTTTGGCAATCCGTGACAAAACCCTAATTCACAGCTCAAAGTTTTACAAATAAAAAGCCCTTTACAAAGGTAATGCTCATAAAATCAAATTCAGCCTAACTACTATCCATCAGTTGCAAGTGTAGACAGCAGCTTAGTTGAATCAACCTGTATATTCCTGAAATACTCAACAAACGCATAAACGCATGTGTGACAGAAAAGAGTAAAAACAACAGGTATAACATTCTTGTAAGATCCACACAACACAAAATAAAGATTCGAGCCAGGCCGAAAGTCCCAAGTACTTCTGCAGCCACTCGATTCCAACTTTACAATATTAAACCAACTTTGAGCAATTCTAAACAAGACTAAATACACTGTTTTGATCATGGTTTGCCAACATTACAAATTAGAGTTCTAAATACAAAAACTCCTAAGACCTTAGAACCTAACAGAGTTATTTATGAGTATGACCAAAATTTAGTTGATCATACATGCTTAAAAGGAATTTTTCACACATATGATGTTGGAATAATCACTTGTTCGAACAGTTCTTTTAACGAAAGTAAAATATAAATTTTACAATTTTTATCACAACGTAAAAATTGAAATGTTATTAAGTTCTATGGGTTTATCATTTACAATGACAATGAAAATAAAAATAATGGTTTGGAGCAATTGTTGTACCTCCTCTCTAATCTAGAACAAAACACCTATATTTCTTAAAATGCAAACTATTTTACACTGACTTTCTTTGGATTCTAAACAATGACTATAAAAATTCTCAAAAGAAAAAATCAATTAGAAAAATTCTGAATTTCTTATTGGAAGAGGTGTGAATGATAGTTTAGGTGGACGGTAAAATAGATTCAGATGTTGAACATCTTTATTCAATTTTTTTGGAGAGAGAAAAAAATAGTTTTAAAAAATAAGAATTTGTATCTTCAATAGAACCACATTTTCTCTATTAATTGTTTTTTTTTTTTTTTTTGGATGAATAGAAATATATCATTGAAGAAAGAAAACCAAGAACCGACTGGGAATAAAAAAAAAATTAGGTATCTAATAATAACAAACAGGAGAGGGACATGTTGGAGGAAGCTAGACAACACCTGAATTTTCAATTGCTCATTTCCAAGTAAATGGGGTCCATAATCCCATTACAAGATTTGGGTGTCCAAGAAAATAAACAAAATTCTAACTTCAATTTTGTTTTGCTAATAATAACAAACACTCATCAATCACATATGCAGTAATAATCCATTCAAAAGCATCATTTTCGCATGTCATATCTACAACTTATGTCTATAAAAACCAATGTAACTTATTGGTCGAGTATCGTTGCAAGATTGTGGTTTGATCATTTGATCGCTAAGTATATAGTATAACTAATATTTTTGTTATAAAAAAAACTAATATATATTTTTTTTGATAACATATAGTATAACTAATTTGGGATTGATGGAATTGGGTCATTGTATAACAATTAGTTTTAGGTGGGACTTGTCACTTTGTGGATCTTAGAAGGTTTCAGGTTTAGATAGGTGCAAAAAATCTGTACGTCTGCTTGACCTAGGTAACCTTTTCTTAACTAGTTATATATATTTTGCTAAAAACAAAATGTTTTCTTTATTAATTAAATATTTTTTGGTGTTTCCTTACAAATTTTATTTAATTATTTGGGCTATATAGCCTATATTGTTTTAGGAAAATTCATTTGTATAATCTAATTATACTTTGGATCCAGTCAATGGGGGGAGTTTATACATTTACTTAGAAAGTAGTTTTTCTTCAGACATATCACAGGACTGCACATGGGTGTAGTCATGGGAAAATAGAGTAACCATGCATAGTAATAAAACCATTAAGAACATTAAAATGATTAGATATGTGAATCGTTTAGAGTCCATGAAATTATATATATATATATATATATATAACTCATTGAACTCATTGAAAATTGAAAATTCTGATGTTTTAGAACTCACAGAAATTATTATTTTTGATGTTTGGAACTTGATATTTGAAAAACTAATGTTAAATTATATGTTATGTTAGTCTCCAATCAAGCTAAGATACAATTTCTAAGCTTAAAAAATTTAATCTTATGTAAAATTTATTATTTTTCATATCTAAATATTTGATCAAGCTAGTTAGGTTTTTGGTTACTAATAAGTTGTCAAGCTCATCCCGTTTTCCCTTCAAATCTAGATTATGAAAAATGACAAGTTTTTGGGGCTTTCATTGAGATTATGCATATAAAAGGAGTTTAAGAAGTTAGAATAAGATTGAACTTCTAGTATTTTGTATATATATATATATATATTTTTTTTTTTGTGATTTGTATCATGAGGTTGAATTTTTGTTTTTGTTGATACTTCGGAGATTTTTGGCAATTAAAATATTGAAGTTAGTTTTGGATTTTACTTAGATGTAATTTTCTACCTTTGAAGATAACTACTAGGAAAAAACTTTATATATGCATCATTGTCGCCTATCTAGCTCATAACCACGATATACCCAAATAACTTTCTAGAACTAATACAGAGATTAGGTACTCAACTATATAAAACAAAACAAAAAATAATTGTGGCACTCATCCACTGAGCAATAAAAAAAGCAACAAGATTTTTCTCCAATCTTGATATTGAGAGTCATTATTAGACCAAAAAAACAAAGCCACCCCGTATAAAATGTATCTAGTCATTATTAAACAAAATTACCTCATCAGTGACCAACTTCTAATACACTGAAGAGCAAGGCCCCTTTTATGGGATGCGCTTCCGTGTAATGCTCGCTATTAAGGAACACTTAATATTCAAGCCATTATTCGACAAGCTTTTACTTGATGATTATATTTATCATGTAACTCAAGTTATTTATTACATATTAGTATCATTAAATGAATAAAACCTGTTTCACACACTGTTACACACACATTTTGTGAATTGAAACTAAACTATGAGTTGAATTATATATATATATATATATTTTTTTTTTTGTGATTTGTATCATGAGGTTGAATTTTTGTTTTTGTTGATACTTCGGAGATTTTTGGCAATTAAAATATTGAAGTTAGTTTTGGATTTTACTTAGATGTAATTTTCTACCTTTGAAGATAACTACTAGGAAAAAACTTTATATATGCATCATTGTCGCCTATCTAGCTCATAACCACGATATACCCAAATAACTTTCTAGAACTAATACAGAGATTAGGTACTCAACTATATAAAACAAAACAAAAAATAATTGTGGCACTCATCCACTGAGCAATAAAAAAAGCAACAAGATTTTTCTCCAATCTTGATATTGAGAGTCATTATTAGACCAAAAAAACAAAGCCACCCCGTATAAAATGTATCTAGTCATTATTAAACAAAATTACCTCATCAGTGACCAACTTCTAATACACTGAAGAGCAAGGCCCCTTTTATGGGATGCGCTTCCGTGTAATGCTCGCTATTAAGGAACACTTAATATTCAAGCCATTATTCGACAAGCTTTTACTTGATGATTATATTTATCATGTAACTCAAGTTATTTATTACATATTAGTATCATTAAATGAATAAAACCTGTTTCACACACTGTTACACACACATTTTGTGAATTGAAACTAAACTATGAGTTGAAAACAATGTGTATGTAACAAACACTACATATTAATCAATCATACATGATTAATTATCCTGAATTAGTCAAGTTATTCGTGATGATGCAGAATAAAATGTATAAAGTATTTGCATGAATAAAATTTCTATCGATTTCCTTAAATATAAATATATATCGCAAGTTTTAGAGAATGGAAATCCTTCACTCCCAAGGAATCCTTCAATTCAATGGTGGGACTCACCAAAGAGTTGCGTAAAAGGGGCATCATATCGTTGTAGGTTTCCTTGTGCCAATACCTAATGGTTATGGTTATTATCTCAGAGAAAAAAAAAAGGTTATTATTTCAGCAAAAGTCAAATGTTAATGCCTAGCACTCGGACACAGTTCTTACATTTTATTTTAAATGAAGGTATTGTGAGCTGTACATGAAGGTCATAGATTCTTTTTGTTTTTTTGTTTTTAAGGTCATAGACTCTTAAGTGCAAAACAAATCAAATGTTTATAAATTATAATACCAAATGCCAATGAGCTGCACGGTTTGATCCTAGCCTGGTCAGCCCAACTGAATGCAAGAAAAAAACAAAAATGCTTCACACACAAAGCATGCGTAATACAGAAAATTTTTAGGTACTTCTGAAATGTAGTAAAATCATATTCTCTTCTCTCATATTTATTGTTGATTCTATCATAAATTTAACAAGTATAGTCTACCATGAATATGAGAGGAGGGAACACAATTCTTCGTACTTCAAAAATACCTTAAAATTACTCATATAATTCAAACTTTACTTCAGCTATATATATCCAATAGGTAGACATTAATACAATAAACATTCCATAGGTTACTGATATAATAATAAAAGAAAATATGGCATTTAGGTTAGCAAATTATTACGTCATTATTCAGCTAAGCCATGATGACAAATTCTCTTTTAGGTCATTGACTCATATTGTTTGTACTGATATAATTTTGAGCATCCATGAGCATAGTTGCTGAGGAGTTAAGAGATGGGCTGATCCATTGTTTCCATCTAAACCTAGAGCTATAGAAATTGAGCTGGATGCGCAGGCAGTAGTTTGTCTATTAAACAACAACTCTGAATCTCTCGGTGAATTTGCAGGGACTTAATCAGACGCATACCTAGGAAGAAAATCTTGCATTAATTGCTACAGATTATAGAGAGGCAATAAATGTGCCGATGCTCTAGCAAGAAGACGAGTTAGATAAGAACAAGATTTTGTAATTTATGATTCTCCTCCTTCTTATGTTTTGTTATTGCTTTATTATGATAGCGCCTATCATAATTAATGCTTGTGTCTAATGTTCAAACAGTTTAGTTCTTAATGTTATATCCTTTATTACCCAAAAAAGAGAGTATGCCAGCAAATTAAGTTAATTTTACAGTTTAATATCTGTTACATTTATTTAGTAATGAATTAGTCTCATTTGATATTTACATGTGATATATATATATATATATATATATATATTGTCTGTTAAGAACTTGAGATTTTGATATGTCATGTATACCTAAGAGTTGAAATGTTAAATTCTGGATCTAGTTAATGGGAGTTGTATTAGATGCAAACTCAAGCCATATACATAAATTTTAATAGCCCCAATTAGAATATTAAGCGCTAAAAATGATTATTTTATAGAAGTAATTTTTATGGCTCTCCATTGTCAATAAATTAATATTGAATTAATTAAGAGGTTGTTAAATCTAGTCTAGTAGTTTATTTTTATTTTTATTTTTATTTTATTTTTTATAATTTACATCTTTGGAAGATAGGTGTGAGTATGATTAGTGCAAGTGTTGGCTAAAATAGCAATATAATTTTTGGAGTACATACATGAATTTGAGTACATTCGTGATACAACATACATAGCGTAAACCCTTTTTTTTTTTTGGGGGGGGGGGGGGGTAGTGGTGGATCTTAGCCAAATAGACATGAATACTAAAATAATGCAAAACATATTTAATTTGGAGGCTAAAAGAAGTTCAGGAGGAGACGTAGATAAATTAAATAAAATTAGAAACATGAGATGAAAGAATGACGTATAGCATCTATTCTTCTTTACACAAGACGTTCTCCTAAATTTCAAAATAAATTATTAGAGATAAAGGTTCTAGATGTATTAGAAGTATGTGATTAAATTTACCATTTTCAATAACATATTTTTTTGGAGAATCGCTAATTTAATATGATACAAGAGCAAGAGTTCCTGAGTTAAATTACTTAAGAAGGGAAAAAATGCATGCGTTTTTTAAAAGTATAGTATGAAGACTAATAGAGCAAATGAATAAAAATGGGTTAGAAAGTTGTTTTACTTTCTAATTTTTCTGATCTACGAACTGAGAAATTAAAAAGTTAAAAGGTTAATTTTTAATACCAGATTATTTTTTATCTGATATAGAATTGTACTATAGTCTAATATAAACATATGTGAGTAAAGTTTTCTCCTGAAAACTTTAACCTTGTCTCTTATCTCTCACATATCATAAACACTTATATATGTAAAAAGTGATCATCATACTAAAGGTGCACAATAGTAAATACCAGATCTTGATTACAATTGCACCCGGTATGGTACCCCAATTTCAATCCATATATGAATTTCTTAATAGATTAGAAGTATTATTGGACATGCTATGCTCATGGAAGCAATAGCATAATTAATCACCGATCATTAAAAAATAAAATGAAGGGAAAGGTGAGGTGAGGTGAAAAATACCCAAACTTTTTATTTTTGAGTGACAATGACTAAAAAGGAATAAATGATGTTCTAATATAAAAGAAGCATAAATTATGAAGGTCAGTCACAATCGGCTTAGGAATCCACTTGCTAGTCCTGTACATGAAAATTGAGACACTGAAGTGGAATGAACAAACTAATTACTTGCTTAGCTACTAGAAAGGCCACAAGCAAAGTGACTCAAATTCAACTCTTGTGTTCTTCTAAAAAAAAAAAATCAACTCTTATGTCCTGCTTTGTAATTAAAAAAAAAAAATTATTTACGCAAAAAAGAAAAAGAAAAAGAAATCCACTTCGACCACTTCAATTCTCTCTCTCTCTCTCTCTCTCTCTCTCTTCGTTTTGGGTGGGATGGGTAAAAAAAAATCAAGCAGTACAGCAAAAAATTACACACAGAACTTAGAATTTTAGAGAAAAAAACTGTACTGAATTATATTACGAGAAAATGATCTCTTATATACAAAAGTCTCACACATCGATCTTGAGTATCTATATATACACTATTAATTACACCATGTGAGGAAAATATCTCACTTAATTAACAAACTAACTAATTATTTAACCACTCTAAGAAACTGAAATCAGTTTAAATAAGGACAAAATTGGGAAATGTCCCGTTTGAGCAAAAAAAGCAGCATTATGCCATATTTTCTAAACTAAATAGGGAAATGCCCCTCTTTTGAAAATCGAGTTTCTCAAAATCGATTTAGGCCCTATAGTGGCGTTTTTTAGGAGCCTATAGTGACATTTTTAGGACCTATAGTGGCGTTTTTTAAACTCGATTTATATGAAATCGAGTTATAGGTAAAAAAAAAAAATTAAAAAAATTGCCTATAACTTAATTTTATGGAAGTTGAGTTACAAAACGTCACTATAGGTCCTGAAAATGTCACTATAGGCTCCTAAAAACGCCGCTATAAGGCCTAAATCGATTTTGAGAAACTCGATTTTCAAAAGAGGGCATTTCCCTATTTAATTTGAAAAAGAGGGCATAATGCTGTTTTTTTTGCTCAAATGGGGCATTTCCCAATTTTGTCCGTTTAAATAATCGCTGAAAGTGCACTAGTCCTAATTATTAAATGCAAGTACGACTTTCAAATTTTAATTATAGCTTGTTCAATTAAGGCTAATTAATTATTGATGCAAAAATTAAAGTAATTAACCAATTAATCAATTGAATCACCAAACAATTGCATGAATAAACATAATTTAATATGCAATTAAGAAAAGCACATAAGGCAAAAGTAAAGAAAACACAAGGTAACAAATGATGTGTTGTTGAAGAGGAAATCCAAAGAACTTGGTGTAAAAACATCTCTGCGGCCCTCTAACCAAAAATGATTCACTAGTAACTCAGCTAGAATACATGGATACAAAAAGGCTCTCCAAACTTAGTCTATCCAAAGTACTTGAATTCTACAAGCTCCTGCTACCAACCAACAAGTTTGACAAAGTCTTGTCTTCACTAGCTCTCCAAATCCAATAATACGCCCGATTGCACCACTAAGCCTTACTTGCTGAATATGTGGTTAGCTCCAATGCTTCCTTAGACTCCAAAACTCTCTCAACACTCAAATGGTGTGTGGGTTGTGTTTGGATGAAATCTCCTCTAAAGAATTGGTAAATTGAAGGGAAGAGAGTAGAGAAAATTTTGGAGATTGGTGTAGTAGATTGTAGGTTCACAATCACTAACTCTCAAATTAATGTTGTTTCTACAATTTTCTCTTTAAAACTCTTCTTACATTTTACTAAATAATAAGGATATATATAATGTAGGTGAAAAGGAGGAAGAGACAAGCAAAATCTAGCTGTCAAAGTGACTCATTACTCACTTGCAAATTGGCCTTACCCGCGAGCTACTCATAAGACATCCTAGCATAACAGACTTTTGAACTTCAGCAAGTGCATCTCATATGATCTTTCATGACATTGCAGTCCCGAGCTACCCCCAAGTTAATTGCGAAATGCAAAGATTTGAGCAATACTGCACCAACTTGAGACTATACTCATATACAATAAATCCCACAAAATATAAGAGGGGGGGGGGGGGGTGGGGATGAAAGAATTACGAGCAAATTGACACATAATAAAATCAACAAAAACAACAAAAAATAAATCACAACTTGACAATCACAAAAATACAATTCAGCAACTTCATCCACTCCCAAAAACAATCTTGAGGATTGACGGCCCAAAAATTCCTGCCTTTAACTAATAAATAACTGACTCAAGACATTTTTTTTTCATTGAGTTGCTTTTGTTATAAAATCAACAAAAGGAAGAAGGCCCTTCACATTTTTTTGTCATTGAGTTGCTTTTGTTATAAAATCAACTGACTCAAGTATATATCTCTGCCAACTATTTCAACAACATTCGTTAAATGATAATGATATAATGTTACTATAATATTGACTGAATATGGCTTGGTCGCTGTCCGTCTCAACTATAGATTACAGCCCCTTTTTTCAACAGCCATGGACGTCAATATGATAATGATGACATAAGTCTTTTGTATCATATAATAATTATATACCAAATGATTAACATTAGAATAAATAGGGGTTGCATGCAATTAGATATTCATATTCACCAAGCAGCTATGGAGATCATTGAGATAGAGAAGGTGAGAAGTCTTGAATTTCCTGTTGGGAGACATCGATCAGTCTCACAAAGGAAAAAGAAAACAATGAAATCTAAGCGCGGGTATGTGCTCATTCTTCATTTTCTTGTGACTAAAAATAGATCCTTATGGGAAAGTACATAACAGTTCAAGAATATATAAATATATATCTATATATTTATATTATTTTTCATTCTATTTAATGGCTTTAGCCCATAATCTCTTTCTTTACTATAAACTCTGCTACCCTTTTGTTTTTTCTACCTTATAAAAACCACTCCATAATTTTATCTTTTTTTCTCACTTTGAAATATTTTGAATTATAAACGGGGATTTGAGTAAAATAAAATTATTCTAATCACCATTTATAATAAACTTCTTTTCAAAGCTGGTCTGAGAAGATTTTTGGAAGCTGGTCTGATCATCTAAATCCTCCCATCTCCATGTTCATGAAGTTGTTCTTTCAAATACCCCATTTAACTTAAAGACCTTAGGAGTAAAAACTTAACTCTTATCTGTGTAAGATTTGAGTTTAGGTCCTTTGGGCATGAGCTATTTTGTGAATGATAGACCACACAGCAATCTTATTCCCCACTCTTTCTGTTTTCCTTAGTTACATGTTTTACCTTTTGTTTAAGATCTTTGAAATGGTGGACAAAATTTTGACTCCCCAAAGTGTTTAGTCATCTTTTGGGTGAGTGACTTAATTATTGACTTTTAGTATAGTTTGGTCATCTTTTGGCTTGTTTGCCTCTTTGAAAGCCTATTTGGTTTAACGTTAAATTAATGAGTTTTGAGTTTTTTCAATTTGATCATTATTTAAGGATTGTGTCTATTGAATGATGACATGACAAAATCCTGATCCCTCTTTCCAGTACCAAGCCAATACCCAGTCGATGTATTCTGGTGCATCTAGGTACTTAGATAGTCAACTGGTCGGTCATGGGCAATTAAGCACTAGTACTACTTACCCATTAATAAAGGAGGGATTAAAGTAACAACACAAATTTAATCAAGGTACATGTCCAGAATAGGAAAGCTACTTTTGTCCTCCGCTCCTATCTTTTTTGTTCATATTATAAAAGGGGTACATATCCTTAAACATCAGCCTAAATCGACTAGAGGTGGATTGGGGAGAGTTTCATGAAAATATGTAAAAGAGTATTTTGTGATGGGATAGGATTTATACTAGCTTCAAGTTTGTGTTATTCATCTCTTTTTATAGTTTATATTTTTAAGGATATATATATATATATAATATTTACAACCACTATGAATCAATCTATTCTCTGTATCTCATTATGTGTCTGTAAGAATACTTTACTTTGACTATTAATTTATTCTACCTCAAACTAAATAAATTAGTATGCCAAAATTTTGTCAGTTATTGTATTAGCTTGCAATGGATGTGACGTTTGAACTGCCATTTAGACGTAACAAAATGCAAGCGTATAGAATGTGATTAATTCTGTAGGGTCTGTTTTTGTAGTCCAAGCCCAAAAGATATGAGTTAAAGGCCCAACGAACTCAGGACAATGAATTTGTAGAGAGTGGGCAAAAGAGCTGGGCTGGTTATGAAGTAAACAATGGTTGGCTAGGTTACTTGCAGTGATGACAACATGAAATAATGCTTAAACAACCCCATGAATGAATGTCCAAAGAAATGTTTTATTAAGTGAACAGTGATTACAACATTCAGAGCTACAGTAAAATTTCTCTTTCTTTTTCTCTCCTTCCCCCCTTATCAGGGACCCTTCTTCTTTATATAGCACCCTTTCCCATCATCTCCATCGTCCACATGTTCTTCATCCACGTATCTACTTGAGTACATGTCATGTCATGTGCTTACTTTAGTTCTTTGTGAGTGGCGGTAGCTAAGGCTACACTGTTCAGGGGTCTTCTCCACATAAATGCGGCTAGAAAAGCTGTTGCAGTGCATTAAATGCGGTGGTAGCAGCTTTTCTTTTAGATATTTCATCGTTATGATCATCTCCAAACCTACCCAGGACTTATCATTATCATTGGGATTGCTAGGAAGATTATTCTGACCTTCCACACTTTTGTTTGATCAAGGCTGTTTGTGGCCGAGGAGTAAGACATCTTCGGACCAGTAGTGACCTCTTCGAACGGTACTCTGCCTCTACTTCTTCAGATGGGCCGTCCCCACCTAACTATTTCTCTTTGGAAATATAATACTTCTTAACATGGTGCCTCAGGCCCGTTAAGCAGCTCTGGGTTTTTACCCCCCACAAATTCCATTAAGAATTAATTATTTTTTATTTTTTATTTTTTATTTTTTATTTTTTTGCAACAGAATGTTCCATTATTGTTTCATATAAATAGAATTTTACGGAGTTTATTGAAATTAAAAATAATGAAGTTAATACTCGCATAAAAATTCAAAAAAAAAATTATAAATTCTTTTCTTTGTTACTTCTAACAAAATAAATTTCACAATTTAAAAATTAATTGAGATGACATATTGTGATTTGTAACTCATCACTTTCATATAGGACTATTATTAACATTACTTTTACATTACACTAATTACAAATTATTATCTCAACAATTTTAAAATTTGTTGTGAAATTAATTATGCTTTTAAACTTATGATCAAGTTATTATGAAGGTTTTGTTTTTTGTTTTTTCCTTTTTTCAAAGGGAAAAGTCTAGAATCACAATTTTTTTTTGCAACTTCTTGCCACAATTGTAACATGACAAAGTATGATTGATAAAAAAAATAGTAAATTTATGTATAAGTAATGATTAACCACTCATAATCTGCCACATCAAAATTATGATGAAAGAATTGTAAAATAATTTGTTGTGCAATAACTACTCCTTTCAAAGTTTCTATACCTTTTGTACGATAGTTACTTCAAAAGTATAAGTGTTTGTGGAGTGTGAGAAGTAATGGGTGAGATTCAAGTTTTCAAAAAAGAATTTCACACACATATACACTTAAATTAAATTAAAGTAAAATTTCTATTTTGTAGAAGTTTTTATACAATCATGGGTGATCATTAATTGCATATGTATCTTGCTGACAGGGATGAAATGCACGTCATGCATGCATGTCATGAAGTGCACGTCATGCCTACAAATTTTAGTTGACGTATTGTCAATGAATAGTTTGAAATTTTTGGTTCACTTCTGTATGCAACTTTCACTACTGAACCTTAAAATGTGTCTTCTTCTTCTTCTTCTTCTTCTTCTTCTTCTTCTTTTTGTTTTTTTTTTTTTTTTTTTTTTTTTTTGACTCATTAAAATGCGTCTTTTCTCAAAGCCTCAAAGGCTAAAATATTGTAAGGCATTAATTTAGGATTTAATTTTAAATATATTTTATGAGAAAATAATAAAATAATTGATTTTTTAAAATATTTTTTTATAAAATTGGGGACAAATTTTTTTTAAAATAATTTATCAACAATTGTCTTAAGAATACTTGTTAACATAATGATTTTTTAATATTTAGCCTCTGAATATTCTCTTTTTATTTTGCTTATTTTGTATTGCATGTTTGATGTTTTACCAACATAATGCTTCACTTTAGCTTTTTTTTGCTAACCTCAAGTCATATTTTATAGATCAGTATTATGTCTTCTCCTTCTCTCTTTTTTTTTTTTTTGGGTTGATAAATGAAGGTGTAATATCATTTATAAAGGAATTGGCGGGTGATGTGAAAAAATCATGTGCATAAAATACTGAGATTGACTCCATTAAAATTTAATGGAAATTTTTTTATAGAATATTCCATGTAATTAAAAAAAAAAAAGAATAAGAAAATTATCTTTAAAGAGTTACTTAATTAGTAGAATTTAAAATGAGAAATGGACTAAATTAATACTCACATATAATACCAAAAAAAAAAAAAAAAAAAATTATAAACCCATGATTTTTTTTTTTTTTCGGTTTTTATGGAAGCTTGTAAATTTTTATCTTAAATTTAGTAATTAGTGCTCTTTCCGTGTTAGTGTAGCTTTGTTGATTTCTATCAATAAGTTTATATATAAAATAAATTTCACACGGTTGAAATGACATGTTATGATTGATATACAATAAAAATAATGCCACCAATAATTCCATATGAAGATAATTTTTGTTTTTCACTTTATATTCTACCAATCATACTTTGTCATGCATTCTTTTAACTTTCCTTATAACATAACCAATGTTTAAAATGAAAGAATAAAAAATAAATATATCAAAAATATCACATACCACATACCACATTTTGTAACATAAAGGGGAATACAAAAATATGTAACAAATGATTTCCATTTAGTACTGTGAAACAAGTTGTGAAATAACAGTGCTTTCATTTTATTGCTTGAGCCTTAAGAGCTCAAAAAATTAAGAATAGAATAAAACTCACAGAGTGATTTTGTTCATTATTATTATTATTTAGTTGTGCAAGTGAGAAAGAAGTCCGATCCTCCACAGAATTTCATGATCCTCTTAACTTTCTCATCTTGACCTTACTTGGCGTCCTTGGAGCAAGCTTTAGAGGCTCAAGCATCTCTCCACTCAAAGAGCATGGTGAAATCATGTTTTTCATTATCATGGCAATAGTTATCTACTGTATTGCATTTTTGGGGATGAAACTAGGACCTCAAAACGCAACCTACCTCCCAATGTTCAAGTTTATTTGTGTCACTTGTGCACTTCTTGCATGTGAGCTCTTTGCTTCAATCCTTGTCGATCCCTTAAGGCTGTTCATCATTAATTTATGTGGAATCCTTGTAGAGCTTATTCGTCGCAGCTGGTACAAGTTAATTTATGAGCTTCTCAACCATGCAACTAATAATCTGGAACATTGGATCCAACATATATCCCAAACATTCAACAAGTACTTCGGCACAAAGAAACAAGATCAGGATGATATCGTCTAATTGGCTTAGTTATGTGGATTAGCAATGGTGAACTCCCTATCAATGATGATAAGTAATTAAAGTTTGCATAAATCGTTATAATGTCATTCTATCTCTAGAGATGGATTTCTTTATCCCTTTCAATTTATGGAAAGGATTCCTTAGCTACCTTGTAATTAAATAAAACGCTTAAAGCATATTTTGTATTCAATAATGGGTCATATGATGAAATGTTTATTTATGTGTAATAGCTATTTATATGTTCATTATATGGAATAGTTATTCTTTAGGAATAGTTATTTTTTAAATTGAGATATAATAATTCTTTTTTAAAAGGGTTATAAACTTATAATACCTATTCTTTAAATTGAGGGAAGCTCAACAAACACCTTTGATATTTTCGACAGAGACATTCATTATTCAAATCCTCCATCTCTTTCTAATTATTAAATTACCGATTGTCTCAAAAGTTTAAGTTATTAGAATATGATAAATTTAATGAGCAACTTGCAATAGTAACATTAAAAAACATACATTAATAGTATTAAACTTAGGTACAAATCTTTCTTATATATTTATAATTGTAATTATTTTTAAATGCACCTATATATTTTCAAGGATTACATGCTAGTAACATAAAGCTCAAAATTGATTTATGTAATTTTTTTTAATTGCGCAAGTGAGAAAGAAGTTTGTTCCTCCACCGAGTTTCATGAGCCTCTTAACTTTCTTGTAACGATCTTTCTTGGCATTGTTGGAGTAGACTTTCATGGTTGAATATAAGCATCTCTCCCCTAAAAGAATATGGTGCAATTATGCTGGTCTTTATCATGGTAGTAAACTAGGACCTCAAAATGCAACCTACCTCTTCTTGTTCAAGATCATTTGTGTCATCTCTGCAATTCTTGCATGTGAGCTGCTTGCTTGCCTACATCCTTGTTGGTCCCTTAAGGCTGTTCAGCCTATTCTTGATCAATTTATGTGGAATTCTAGTAGAGGTGATAGCATGCTTCATCATTGGTACAAGCAAATTTATGCACGCTTCTGTCACCCAACAACTCTAACACTTAATATGTTCCGTAATTTATTAAAAAAAAATTTATATAGCATTCAAAAACATTTCTTTAACAGGCAGAGCAAAGAATCAAGATCAAGATGATGGTGGTCAGATTGCAAATTTTGTCTAATTGTCCTATTTTTGTGTGATTATCAAAAAAGTCTGCTTCTTTGTTTTGCAGCCATTCTCTAAGGATGGATTTCTTTATTTATTTCATTTTATGGAAATACACCTTAGCTACCTTCAATGTTTGCGGGTGATCTCATTTTATGAAGGACTTTTATTAAAGTATAGTATGAACACTTTTAATTGCCTTATGTTCATGGCTCAGTAATCTAGGCTTGCTTTGTTTTTACCCGCACGGGCCTAAACTCATCTCTTTATTCCAATGTGGGTCTTCTTCCCTTTCAAGGTAGATGGGCTGGGCTGGGCCCTAGTTCTATTTTGGAAATTATAATGTTCTGATGAAATACTGCATTCAAATTTCGAAGACCCAATCAAACTTTTGGGCTAACTTGATTTTTGTTAAACATATTGAGGTGTTCACCTATATAATTTTTTTTGTAAGGGAAAACCAAATTAGAAATAAAAACCCTTGTACTTATAAATGTCATTATGTGGATAAGAAAAACGGTCTTTGCTTTGCTAAGGACAAGTTAAGGGTCTAATTACACCATGGAAAGGTGTGAACTATGAAGTACCCTTGTGCACCTTGTGCGCCCATCAGTATTTACGGAGTAAATAAGGAAAATCAAATGTTTAATTAATTATTTAATGAACACATTATTATTGAAATTACAATAATTTTATTATGGAAAGCATGCAAAGAGTTAATTCTTCTAAGTTGTTATTAATTTGCATATTAAAAGTTAAATATTTTGGTTTTGGATTTCATTTGTAAAGAAAATTTAGGATCATGTTTTGAAAGAATTTAAGGGCCCTAATTCCCATGAACTGATGAAAGTAGGCCTTGTTAATTGAAACGAAAGGACCCAGTCCATAATTGCTCAGGAGAGAAACATTCATGGGATATGAAGATGGGCCATCGAAATTACAATTTGCAGGAGACATGAGTACATTTTATATATAAGATTTGTACTGTTGTTCACAACCAATTCAAAATGTCAAAGTGTCTTGTAGTGTAAAAATATTGTGATGATCGTGGAATGCCTCCCATCATTTTGATAAGGGAAACATTTTTCAACTTGAAGTACTATTAGCAGATTAGAAAACTTTTAAATCGCCACTGACTCACCAAATTCCACAGCCAGCATCGATTGAAAGTTTGGACGGTTTTGACTGACCATTCTTTTATGTAATATTCTTTTATTCCATTCTAGAGAATGGAATTCCTTCACTTGATGGCCCTTTTCTTTGACCCATTCAATGGCTAAGTTTGCTAGAAATATGACAGAGGAAGCTTAGAAGTATCCCCTCCTCCAACCATGGAGGCTTGGTATTGATTCAAAAATCTTTCTTCATGAAATAACATCAGTATCACCACTACACACCTTTAATTTAATGGTCACTTCACAAGTACAAAACTTTTGTGAGGTAGAAGAGGTAAAAGTTAGAGTTCAAATCTCAAGTAGAGAGTTTTACACACACATATCAATGATAAACAAATTTAATGGTGAGAGCCGTCAAAGAGTTTTTTTTTTTTTTTTTTTTTTTTTTTTAGAAAATATTACGGTGTTCACTTTTATATATATATATATATATATATATATATATTTTTTGGTGTAAGAAAACCCAAATTAGAAATAAAAACTCTTTTATTTATGAATGTCATTATGTTATAAGAAAAATGGTCTTTGCTTTACTAAGGACAAGTTCAGGGTCTAATTACATCATGAAAAAGTGTGTGGTACCCTTGACCCTTGTGCACCCGGTGTGTCCATTATTCTTGATGGAATGAATAAGGGCAATCAAATGTTTAATTAATTATCTACTGGACACATTATTATTCAAATTACAGTAATTGCAGTAATAATTTTATATTATGGAAATCATACAAAGAGTTAATTCTTCTAAGTTGTTATTTGCACATTAGAAGTTAAATTATTTGGTTTTGGATTTCATTTGTAAAGAACTTCAGGATGCTTTGAGAGCGATTGAATCGATCCATGATATCAGTTTGGTCCAAGTGACAAAAAGTGATACTTATTTTTATTTATTTTTTTATTTTTAACGTGGGTTTGAAATTAAATTCCCATGAAAGTGGGCTGGGTTGGTCTTATTTATTATTGAACGTAGGCCTTGCTCATTGAAACGGTGATATATTTTTTTTTTAGAAGAATGAAACGTGAATTAGATGGAGCTTTTTGTCATCTTGAAGTTAAATTTGTGCCCCCTTAATTCTGGATTTTTTCTTTTAAAATACTTTTATTAATTTTTCTTGCAATTCTCAAAACAGTTTTGAAATTCAAAGAAAGGTAAATCAAGAACAAGAAATACAAATAAACTTGACAAAGTTGAAATTTTTTTGGAGAGGAAAAGTTCCATGAATTTTTTTTTTTTTCGTATTTTCTCTATATTTCCTACTTCACCTCCAAAGAGTCTCTAAGATTTTCAACGTAGCTCAATGATTAAAGAGCCCTCTGAGGTACTTTAATCTGATTTTTTTGTTTGATTGTGGTCAATTTTTAGTGCACTGTAATGTCTACCCGCCTCACATTGTTTGCACAAGACCATTAGTTAAGATTATAATTATTATTAATTTTTTGAGCTATGTTTACTAATTACAATTTGACATTCAGTCCATTCGATCTACTTTGATTAATTTCAATCTAGTTTGGTCCATTCAATCCTATGCAGTTCACTTCGGTCCACTTCTGTTTATTTGGTCCATTCGGTTCACTTAGTCCAATTCTGTGTACTTATTTAAGAATGATAAAATACAAGTTTAATTTGAGAGTACTATTAAATATTTAAGTAATATCAATTGTAATTATATGATATTTCCTCAAAAAAATTGTAATTATATGATAAATTTTTATAATCATAATAATCTTCTTAACAGAATGACAATTTGAATGATAAATTTGAAACTTAAAAAAATTTTAGTTGTACCAAAAAAATTAGGAAAAAATATAATGCATAATAACAATAATTAGAAGAATATGGACCACTTCAAAAAAATAATAATATAAATTAAAAAAAAAAACCAAAAATGATAAAATGAAATATTTGTGAAAATTAGAGAAATAGAAATTACTTTTAGAAATTTTATTAATTTTTAGTGAGAACAAATCATCTACAATAAAATTTAGAGAATAAATTATATATTATACCAAATCTCAAAATAGTTTTATATTCCCACATATCGTGCGGGTCTACATTTAGTCCATCTTAAAGGTTGAGCATTCTCATTTAGTGATGTAAAACCCATAAAAATGAAAAATAGAAAACACTATGTAGCTAAAAAGAGAGAAAAAGCTAGCTTCATCCAGTTATTTATTTTGTATAAAATTATATACAATGCAATACTTGTTTAACATACACAAGCACTATAGCTTTTATAAAACAGTTTCCCCATTGTTTATGTGGACACCACCAAAAATATTCCCTCTTTGGGTTGGTCGCACATTGGATTCTTGGTGACGTGACTCTTTGTGTGCTTGTCTCTAGAGTGGGGTGTGTGTATGTGAGTTCCTTTTTCTTATTTCTATTTTAGGAGTTGCCACCAATCATTAGTTCTGTATTAGATGTGATTGGTCACCTAAAGGTCTAATTCATTAGGTTACCTAATTAATTAAACCAATTTTTAAGGTTTCATTAATTAAGGCAAACATAAAAGTCCCGAACCAAAGATCATGGACTTGGAAGTCTGGTTACGTGTGGAAAAGGTGTTAGGCACCCCACAATGCCTATCCAAAGATAGTACCTTATTTTAATTAATTTCAAATGTTATCTTTTTGTAAAGAAATAGAATACTTGGCATTTTGATTTTTTTGAAAGGATTTTACAAACAACATACATACGTATATATCTGTGAGTAAATGTTTACCATATAATTAACATGTGAGGTATATACATAGGTAACATATGAGAGGACATTCAAAAACAATTACAAAGACATGTGAGCAAAGTATTTAATATATAGATAGCACGAGAATAAAAGGAGCTGGGAGATTAGCACAATTTTCTCATTTTCATCATGCGAAAAAGTTGACAAATAAAATTCATTAGTGCCAAAGAAAATTATAGGGACAAAGTAAGCTTAATGGGTATTCAGGGACTCAAGGGAATGAGCCATGAACACAAATCTTTAACTACAACTGTGGGAGAATTGGGCCCAAAAAACACATGGCCCATCCTACTAAGGCCCAATGTCAATTTGAGAAGCCAAGTTCGACCCATGTGAAGGAAGTAGACTTTGGGGTTTGTCATAGCAAGCCTAGCCTAGAAGCTTGGGTGATGGGTCAAAGAGACAAATGCTCGAGGAAATCCTCCAGTGGTCAGCTTAACACTGACTGATGATAAGGGAATCTGAGTAAGAAGAGAATACAATCAAGTCACTAGCCAAGGATCGGTAATGCCTTGGGGGAACTTGCTACCGAACAGTGTTTGGCATCTGGAACAAGTTTCAAGAGAATCCTCAAAAGGAATGATGATTCCTTGGGATTCTAATGGAAGTGGGAATACATGAAAAGTGGTGAGACCATAATGATTAGTGCCCCACTTAGGAAATGCTATATGAAGGGGAGAAAGGCATCCAAAATGAGGGTTGAAAAAAAAAACAGAAGGCAAGAACTCTGTGAATAAGGGGAGAGAAGGAATAGAAAGAGAGTGTTAGGGATTAAAGAGCAAGAGGTTAGTATAGCAATAGAGGGAGGAGAAAATTCAAACATAGAAACAGGCTTGGAGGCAAAAGGGTGTACTAAGTAGCTAACTTTGCGTGACTTGGAGATAGCTTGACAAATTGCAGGATTGAAAGAAAGCCCACCTATAAATTAAATGCAGACCTAAATCCTTCAGCTAGTATCATATTCTTGGCAGGATTGGGTACTATAATTGGCGTCGTTTGTGGGAATTCCTATTCAGCTAGAGGTTTTGAGTTAGCTTGATACTATCCAACAATGGAGGGACCACATGCTGAAGGAGGCTCTGTTGAAGGATATCATTCTAGGGCTTTCTCAAAGGGTCGTAGAAGGCTGGAAAGGGAGCACAGAAGGGAACGGTAGCATATGCAAGATGGGGTATGAGACTAGACTAGATTTTGATAAGGGGTCTTCGTAGGGGGAACAAACTATATCTTATATCCCCGAGCAATCTCAACGTAGAGATTGGTTACAAGAGCTGAAGAATTTGTGAAAGCAAGTCAATGACTCGGAGATTGAGTTGAGGTGTAGGTGCTATAAAAGGGATCGGGAGGGGTCCTCCAATGATCTCGATCACCTTTCTCTAAAGAGATTGTGCGTACAGAGATGCCAAGATGATTCACCCGACCACCGTTCACCATTTATAATGGAAAAACCAACTCGGTGGAGCATGTAAGCTCACTATATACAAATGTTGTCACTCTATCCACAAAATGATGATTTGATGTGCAAAGTGTTCCCATTTAATCTCAGACTGATGGCTATAAGGTGGTTTAATGGTTTAAGGAAGGGTTCTATTTGAAACTTTAGGGAGTTGATACAGGCATTCGGAGCAAGATTTATAACATGTAGTAAGGTCCCTCAACCGATTAACGCCTTATTATCCTTGAGGATGAGAAATGGAGAGATCCTCTAATCTTATGTGAACATGTACTAGGAGCTATATAACGAGATAGGAGGGGAAAATGAATGGGTAGCCGCTAGCACTTTTCAACTTGGACTCCCCTAGGAATCGGAGCTTAGAGATTCTCTAACCATGCGGCCTCCTGAGGATATACACCAGCTCATAAGAAGGATTGAGGAGTATAAAAGGTTGGAAGATGATCAGCTACAGCGCAAGGTTAAGGCTTGAGCTTCTTTGCAATATCATAAAGATTATCGTCCCAAGAGGTTTTAGCAAAGAATTTGGAAGGAGCCAAGGGATCTTGGGGTGAATTCAACACAGCGGTCTGAGGGAGTTAATGTGATGTTTAAGGAACCTATCATAAAATTCTCGAGCATATTAAGAATGGTCGGGAAAGATGGGAAGGGACTAGGCAAGAAGGAATTAGAGCTTGTATTGTACTTAGCTTAGAAAGAAAGACCATACCACTAAACAATGCCATGTGTTGAAGGACGACCTAGAAAAGCTCGTGAAAGCGGGACATCTGAAGGAATTTCTGGTCGATCAAGAAGAGGTAAATCTGGGCAAGAGCTTAGGAAGTCAAGCTAACAACATGTTTATCCCGCCCTTAGGAATTATTGAGGTCGTTCATGCGATTTCCAAGGGAGTCAGTATGAGCCATCGGAAGGGTGTGTTAAGTGTCGTGACCTCACCAGAAGTAGACGTTATGGACCGATTAGAGAAAAGGCTCACAAAAACCTTGGTCTCGATCATGTTCAATAAAGAAGACTTAGAGGAAACGTCTTAGCCACATGACGATGCCTTGGTAGTGACCTCAAGGATCAGGGGATTCCTAGTAAAGAGAGTATTAATGGACCAAGGTAGTGGGGCAGAAATCATGTACCTCAACCTATATAAAGGGCTTGGGCTGAAGCCTAAGGATTTGAGTAAATATGATACCCCTCTAGTTGGGTTTGACAAGAAAGTGTTAATACTTGAGGGACAGATAAAACTTCCAGTAGTAACCAAAGGAAAGGAAGTTGAGGTAAATTTCATTGTTGTTAATGCCTTTTCATCGTATACTGTGATCTTGGGGTGGCCTTGGATTCATGTTATAGGGGCTGTGCCTTCTACATTGCACCAAAAGATCAAGTTCCCGGTTAAAGACGGGATGGCAGTGGTATGTGCCGACCAGAAGGCAACAAGACAGTGCTTGGTGGCTACCATAAACCACAAGATCAAGCTAAAAGATCAAGTCGAAACCGAGCAGTTATAGCAATTACAGGGCCCCGAAAGCCTTTAGGGGGTGGACAGTGTAAAGGAGTTAGTTCAGGTACGAATTTTACCCTACACCAATAGGTACTTTTGGATAGGAAAAAAATATGCAATTGGAGGATTGGGTAGAAGTCCTCTTAATGTTGGTGCAAAATTTGGATGTGTTTGCCTAGAATCCATACGAAGTGCCCGAGGTGGAGCCAACTTTTATTATGCATCGGTTGAATAGTAATCCTTCAATCACGCCAAAGAAGCAAAGACCAAGAAGATCATTAAAACCTCATGTTGAGGCAGTAAAGGAGGAAGTAAAGAAATTGAAGCAAGCAGGAGCTATCAAAGAAGTATTCTTTCCTGAGTGGTTGTCTAATACAGTTGTGGTAAAGAAGAAGAATGAGAAGTAGAAGGTTTGCATTGATTTTACTAACCTTAACTGAGCATGCCCAAAGGACTAGCTCCCTATACTAAAAATAGATTAGTTGGAGGATGCTACGGTTGGACACCAAAGAATAAGCTTCTTAGATGCTTTTCAGGGCTACCATCAGATCGCTTTGGCACCCGAGGATCAACAAAAAAAACCTCCTTTATATCTCCCAAGGGTAACTATCATTATACAGTGATGCCTTTCAGATTAAAGAATACAGGGCAATATACTAGCGAATGATGACCACGATTTTTAAAGATCAGATTAGGTGAAACGGTAGAAGTTTATATTGACGACATGGTGGTAAAGAGCAAAAAAGAAGTAGAACATGTTCCTAATTTGGTGGAAGCGTTCAAAATATTGAGACATCATAGGTTACGCCTAATGTAGACAAATGTGCTTTCGGTGTAGGGTTAGGCAAGTTTTTGGGTTATATGATAACTATGCGGGGAATAGAAGTCAACCCCATCAGATTAGGGCCATTCAACAGCTTAAACCCCCCGCTAACCTTAAGGTAATGTAAAAGCTCACGGGGATGATTGCTGCCTTGAACAGATTAATTTCAAGATCTGTGGACAGGTGCAGGCCTTTCTTTTAGTTGTTGAAGAAGTGGAAGGGTTTCATTGGACGGAGGAATGTGATGTGGCATTCAAAGACTTGAAGTCTTATTTAACAAGTCCTCCTATCTTGTCTCGACCAAATCCTAGGGAAGATTTGTATATGTACTTGTCAGTTTCCAATCACGCGGTGAGTTCGGTATTGTTAAGATGTCGGGATAGGGTTCAGAGGCTAGTGTATTACTTTAGCAAAACATTGGTAGACACTGGAATTGGGTATTTGTCGTTAGAAAAAGTGGTGTTAGCTTTTGTGCATGCTACGAGGAAGCTACCACATTATTTCCAGGCTCATACTATGCAGGTACTAATCGAGCACCCCCTCTAGTCTCTTTTAAGGAGGCCGGATTTCACTGGAAGGATAGCTAAGTGGGGAACCAGACTTGGAATGTTTGATATACGATACAAACCTCGGAATGCTATTAAGGACTAGGTGTTGACAAACTTTGTTGCTGAGTTCACCCCCGAGCCAGGAGTCCCTGTGGGGATATGCTGGGTTACAGTTAGAAAATGGCACGTATATGTGGATGGTGCAGCTAATACAAGGGTCTAGGATTGAGATTGTAATGATATCTCGTGAAGGAGTCTGATTGCAAAAGTCACCAAGGCTAGGTTTCCGTGCCTCCAATAATAAGGCCGAGTATGAGGCTATTATTTCTAGTCTCAAGGCAATCCAGCAGTTGGGGGCAGAAGAGGTTGAGGTGTTCTCGGACTCAAATTTAGTGGTGAGTCAAATTGAGGTAAGCTTTGAGGCAAGGGATTCCCGTATGCAGTAGTACTTGAAATTGTTCGGGGTTTTACATGCAACTTTTTAGAAAGTAAGTGTGGTTAGGATACTAAGGAGTCAGAATAGTCATGTCGATTCATTGGTGACTTTGGCCTCGTCATCGGATGAAGGTGTGTACTAAATGATTTCTGTGGAATTACTGGAGCAGCCAAGAATAGAACATCATATAATGGTTGCGTCAACTGCTGTGCCAAGTCCTAGTTGGATGGATCCATATGTGTCATTTTTGTCCAATGGATGCCTACCAAATGATCCAAAAGAGTTAGAAAGTAATGAGAAAACCTTCTTGTTTCTGGCTGTCCGAAGGCAATAAGTTGTATTGGCGTTCGTTCATTCAGACCTTATTTGCTATGTCTCCATTTGGACAAGGTTACCTAACTTTTGGCTAAGTTGCACGATGGGATATATGAAGGACATTCAGGAGGAAGGTCTTTAGCCCACCATGCTATGACACGAGGATTTTGATGGCTGAGCATGCATAGAGACACAGTCGACTATACCAAAAAATGTGACCAGTGTCAGAGACATGGCCCAATCATTCACCAGCCTGGTGGAAATCTAAACCCGGTTACTAGTCCTTGGCCCTTCGCACAGTAGGGCATAGACATAATAGGACCATTCCTTCGAGCTATCGAGAATAGGAGGTTCGTGCTGGTCGCCACGAATTATTTCATGAAATGGGTGGAGGCTGAAGCCTTGGCGAATATCTGAGATGTAGATATGAAGAAGTTTGTCTAGAAGAACATTGTTACAAGATTCGGGGTGCCTTAGGCACTTGTTTCGGATAATGGATTGCAGTTTGATAGTAAAGCCTTTCAGGAGTATTGCAATAATCTGGGAATAATTAATAGGTATTCACCACCGGCTTACCCCCAGAGCAATGGGCAAGCAAAAGCGACGAACAAGTCAATAGTAAATGGTCTAAAAAAGAGGCTAGAATGAGCAAGTAGTCGAAACGTTTGACTTTTTGTTGACTACTCATTATGCCACGAGGCTACATAAATTGCAACCACATTTACATTTTAAAATACAGAATATTTTTGCCTTTTCAATATATCTATTCACAATTACACCTATTCTGAACTGGTGCTAGTGTGCCTATAAATGGGTATCCCTCATTTCATTTTAAAAAGTTATTTTTTTTCATTCATTCATAAGTCTTCATAGAGAGAGAGAGAGAGAGAGAGAGAGAGAGAGAGAGAGAGTTTTATTCATTGTGCATGGAGATTGTTGTGCTTCGTCTACTTGCTGTTCATTATTTTATCTTTGTCAATTTTATATCAACTATTTTGTATTCATTTGGTCCATAAGTTTTACTTTATTTCTCTTATATATTTACACACAGATTTGTACATATATTGTTTATTAATCTTATTCACAAAATCTTAAGATAGATTTTACTCAATTTATTTTTGTGATTTCCGTGGAAAGTTTCTATGTGTGCACTAAATAAGTTTTGAGAAGTTATTTTTTGATTGAATTGGGAAAATTCTATGTGTACATTTAGATAGAGTTTTGCATATCCATCGTCCAGCAGTTTTTGGTGGATCTCGTGCATTGTTCACAGGACCTGCAAGTACTTTTTTTTTTTTTTTTTTTTTCAGTAAAACATCTTCTAAACTGGATCTCACGGTACTATTCACACATGTGCATTGTTCACAGGACCTGCAAGTACTTTTTTTTTTTTTTTTTTTTCAGTAAAACATCTTCTAAACTGGATCTCACGGTACTATTCACACATTTAAAAATTATTTAACTATAGTATTTTCAATTTTCAATTTTCAACAATAAGCGATATCCAAACAGACTCTATAAGTTCTAATATTGGTGATTGCTTTTCACATAAATAAAATCGTGTTTGCATGTAAAGAGATTTTTGTTTTCAACATTAATTTTTGTTAGGTTCTAAGTACTTAGGAACTAATGTATTAGAACTCTAATTTGTATTATTGGCAAACCATGATCAAAACAGGTTGTTAGTCTTGCTTAAACTTACTCAAAGTATATGTATTTTATATAAAGTTGGAATCGAGTTAACTACAGAATTGAGTGTGCAATTCTGACTGACTCAATCGATTGAAAATTAGACTCGATCAATCGAAAGTTGTGCAGATTATTTTTTCTGCAGAATTTTCAACTCAGCCCTAAGCCCATATGACGTGTAGGGTTTTATGTTTTGCCTTAAATATAAAAGGCAAACCCTAGCCACGTTTTAGAGGTGGCTCTATTTGCTCTGTGTGTGAATCTCTTGTGAGATCTAAGAGGTGGTTGTCTTCACACATACTTAGGATTATCAAGAGAGAGATTTCATTGAGAGCTTGATGATCATTTAGTTGCTGCACTAAAGAGCTTAAAGATACGCAAGCGGGAGTACTTGTACTTGCTAGAGAATCCCAGAAAGAATGAGTCTGTGGTCTCAGAGCTTGCACGTGGTCATGTCAGTAAGTTTTCTATTAGTGGGTAGCAATAGAATGTTGGTGGTCCAAGTTCTATTGTAAAACTTCGATTCTTTCATAGTGGATTCAAGTTTACCTTGAGGATAGTTAAGTTAAATTCTCCTCAGGTTTTTACCGGTTTGATTTTCTGGGTCATCATATCTTTATGTTCTTTATATTCTGCACTTTACATTGATATGATTATACGATTGTGTTAACCTAGATCTAGAATTTGGACTAAGTAATAACTTGGCTTGTTAACTAGGTTAATCCAATTGTGTTTTAAGGGGTCTAAAAACAAACAAGTGGTATCAGAACGGGTAGCTCTCTTATTGTACATCTTTTGATCTTTGAGCTAATCTTTGACCCCTGTTGTCATGGAACACGGACACTCTTTAGTTATTCCTCCTCATTTTGATGGGAATAATTATGCTTATTGGAAAGTAAGAATGAAAGTATTCTTAAAATCTATTGATGAGAGAGTCTGAAATTCTGTTGAGTACGGATGGGAGAAGCCAACTACTCTTGTGAGTGAGTGGCAAACTTCTCAAAAAGAAGCAACCACGTTCAATAGCAAAGTTATGAATGCTATTTTTAATGCTATTTCTATGGAAAAATTTAAGAGAATCTCTAATATTGAGGTTACTAACACTACTTGAAATAGCCTCCAAACTGTGCATGAAGGCACAGAGGCTATCAAAATTAATAAGTTTCAATAATTAACTTCTAGATTTTGGAGCATTAGGATGTCTGATGATGAATCCTTTGATGAATTTTATGCTAAACTTAATGATATTGTTAATTCTGCATACAACTTGGGTGAAATCTATGATCAACCTAAAATTGTTAGAAAGATTCTTAGATTTTTAACTGAAGATTTTAGACCCAAAGTGACTCCCATCACTAAGAGCAAGGATATGGACTCCATCCATGTTGATGAACTTGTAGGATTTCTTCAGTCCTGTGAGTTGGACCTACCCAAAACTAGCAAATCCAAATCAATGGCTCTTAATTCAGTTGGTAATGTTGAGATTGGTGGATTTGATGATGAGCTCTCTACTACAGGGATTGCTTACCTTGCCAAGAACTTTAGGAATTTCCTTAGAAACAACAACAGAAGAGCAAGAGGTAAGAACACTGCTGAACCTAGAAATTTTAGGAAGAATGATCCCACTAAGGTTAGCAACACTGAGAAATCCAGAGAAAAAGTAGGTCAATCTTCTAATAATTCTATGGGTCCTCAATGTTTTAGATGTCAAGGGTATGGTCACATGAGATTTGAATGTCCTACATACTTGAGGTCTAAGAGTTAAACTATGGCTGTCACCCTTAGTGATAATAAAGTTTCTGATGATGAGTCTGGTTCAAACGAGGATGGAAATTTTATTACTTTCACTGCTATTGCTATAGTCAATGAAAACGTGTATATTGAAGAGAACCCTTCTGATGGGGAACTCTCTGAGGATGCAGATCTTCAAGAAGCCTATAACAAACTTTGCAAAGTTTTTGCAAATGATGCTATGAATGTTGATCTTGGATTGAAGAAAATTGCATCACTTGAGTTTGATAAGAAAAATTTGCTTGTGAAACTGTTTGATGCTATGAACTTTTGAACAATGTGAAAACTGAAAATGTGGTTTTGCTTGATAAAGTTAAAAATTTGGAACTTGAACTATCTATTACTAGAGAACAATCTATTAAGTCTGCAAGCTCCAAACTTAATCACATGCTAAGTGTTCAAAAGTCTCAATTTGACAAAACTGGCTTAGGTTTTGTAGAAAGTATCTCTGTGTCTACACCCTATTCCTCAAACTTCGCTCCTTATTCTTCCTCTAAACACCCTGTGAGTGAGGTTGTGAGTGAGCCTGTTAAACCTATAGAGGTCACACCTCCTAGAAAGACTTGGGTTGACCTAAAAGAGTCTAAACCTAAGGAGTCTACCCTTTCTAAGGACAAGGTGCATGGTAAGCCTATTTGGGTTTGTCATTTTTGTGGAAAGTCTGGGCACATTCGTCCAAACTATTTCAAGCTGCAAGCTGCTAAGCGAGCAAATAAGCCAAAAGTGTTTGTGCCTTAAGCACAAGATCCTATGGTATTTATTGGTGAATTGGTAAAAGGATCTCAACCTTTATTCCAATCTTGAAGTTGGAAATCACTTTAATGTGAATAACTCCAATGCTCAAGGTGCATCTAAAAAGTTTTGGATGCAAAATGCTCAATCTAATTGAGTTTTCTGACATGGTCCTTGTACTTCATTGCTCTACTCTTTGTGACCATTGTTCTTTGCTTTTTGTTTTCTTTGCTTCTAGGACTTGCATTGCATAACATTCATGCATTTCATTCTAGGTTTGTTTTTGTTTCTTCTTTTCAAAATAAAAAAATAATAAAAATAAAAAAAATAAATAAAAGGAAAAGGGAAGCAATTTGTGTTTTGTATTTATATTCTTGGTTTTGAAAATAAGGGTGATCAATTTATTTTCACATAACATGTCTTTGTACCTTATTTAGCTTAGATGAGCTTATTTATTGTACTTTACTAGTTGAATCTTTGTAGTGCATGTTGTGTGTGAAAGATGTTTATGGTTTTTGATCACTTTATCTTGATCTTGAAGTCACATGTCTTTGACTGTCGGACTTGAATTTTTTGAGAAATGCATAAATAACCATCTCACCACTGTTCACTAGCCAATCATGAACACCTTAGTGCATATTGTAAGATTTTGTACTCGAGAAAGTATAGCACATGCACAAAAACAACATAAGGTGTAGTCTCGATTTAATTGCTTAAAATTGGTGTGTACATTATTGGACCTAAAGTAAAATCAAACAACTAAAATTGGTGTATACATTATCCCGGCTATTTTAATAAGTTTCTGATCAAATAAAATTGATGTGTACAATATGAGACAAATCAAGAAACTTACATGATTGCAAACTTATGATCTAGGAGATGTGGGAGTTATATGATGTAACTTTTTATGTGATAGTCTCTTTCAGATTCTATGTGATAAATTTTGTAGATTTTGTGTTTGATTTCTATCACATATCACCTCACATGTATCTCAAGTTTTTTTAGTTGCACACACTACAAAAGTTACTCTCTGCTAAACTCTGTACATGTTATTGTGTGTGTCTTTGGTTTGACCAACCAAGTTTGAAAATTCCTTGAGTTTTGTGCAAACATATTTGATGCTTGGGAATTTAAGAAAATGGATTGAAAATCTTGATTTTGGGAAAATTGGGTTCAAAACTTGTGTTATTGAAAAACATTTCATTTCATACTCATGCATTTTATTTTTAAAATTTAATGCTTTGAGGAGTTTCTGTACAAAAATATTTTATTTTTCAAAAAATTTGTTTTTTCTAGAATTTCGATCGATTGAATCTGTTCATCGATCAATTGAAATTGCGTTTAAAATATTTGGTCAGCCTCTGTTTGTTTCGATCGATGCTCAATTAATACTGGATCAATTGAAGCATTTTTTATCAATCAAACCTAAATTTCAATCAATCAAAAATTGTATAGAGAGTTTTTTAAAAAAGCTGATTCTCATGTGTTCAACTTACTTTTCAAAAAGATTTCAAACACTTTCTCTCTCTATTCGATCGGTCAAGGCTCCAATCAAGATTTTTGTTGCTTTCCCTCAAATTTCTTCAAGGGTTTTTCTCTCTCAAGGCTGGTAAGACCATATTGCCCCTCCTTTTTCATTTATTTTCATTCTTCATGCATTTTTTCATGCATTTAAGGGATATTTTTGGACCTATGAAAATTTTGGGGGTATTTGGTGTTTTTGATCTTTTCTTTCACAATTGATCACTAGGTTTTTGTTATTGGATGATATAAACATGATCCATGTGGTTTAATTTGATCAAATTGATGTTTTGTGGGAAATTGAAAATTCTAGGGCTTGAATATACCCGAATTGGGATTTTTGTTCAATTTGAGTTTAATTGATGAAATTGGCTTGTTGGATTGATTAATTTGATCATAATAAACTGTTTTCTAGCTTGTGTGATGATCAATTGGTCAATTTGATACAAATTGAACAAGTGGTTTTTTCAAATTTTGGGGTTTTTGTTCTAAACTCTATGCTCAAGCCAATTTTGTACTTCTAAACTTAAATTGAAGTTGTTATCACTGCATTAGAGCATGCATCATGATATTTATCTGTTCATGCATTATATAGATTGTTATTTCTGTATTGTTTTGTACTAACTTGCAGTTTGCCCTTGGTTTTTGTTTTGTTTTGTTCTTTTTGGTTCTGTCCTTGTGTCTTGTCCTTACCCTAGCACCATGTCTAGGAAGACTAGAGCTAATAGGTCTGCCCCCTCACCTTCTCCTCCTTCTTTTGATCGTGAGAAGTTTCCGAGTGAGAAAAACTAAAAGCTCTTTAACACACTGAACCTTAAGAGAAAGATTTGGGCCGAGCGTAAGGTGATGTTAGATAAGCTTGATCCAGCCATTAGGGCTACCTTTAAGTGTAGGGGCTAGTTACCATTGTTGAATATTGGTCCTCCACCACCAGCTAACCTGATTAGAGAGTTCTTCTCGAACCTCTCTATCCACGTCTATGATTCCAACACTTTAGTAGAGAGTTGGATACGTGGTGTAGAGTTCACCATTACTCCTACGGTAGTAGCTGATACTCTTGGAGTACCGTTGGTTCAGTACCCTGTTTATCCTATGATGAGTATCCTCCCTTAGACGACATCATGTCTTACATCACTAGGTCTTCTATCTAGTGGGGTTCTGATCCTCGAATCACCACTGCAGAACTCATCGAGTTACACTATCTTTTCTTTAGGATAGCATGTCATTCTTTGTGGCCTATCACTCATTTGCAAACCATTCCTTTAGAGAGATGTGCATTTTTGTATGCTCTTGTTACGAATGCTCCTATTAGTTTCGCTCGTCTGTTTCTTCATTCTTTGAACGAAGTTTATAGGAGTTCTTCTACCACTCATGCTTTTATTCATCCTGTTTTCATTCATAGGATTTTGTTGTTTTTAGGTTTAGATAACTTCCCCACTTCTGAGCCCAAATACATAGTTGCTCCCATAGGTACCTCCTTTCTTAGGCAGAGGGCTGCTCATATGAGAGAGCGCTATAAATGCCCTCATGTTAAGCCTTATGGTATCGCACCCCTTCCTTCTTCTATAGGTACTACTTCTGGTGAGGCGTTTGCTGATCATGTTGCTAATGCTGCTGCTGCTGTTATTCCTCTGCCATCTACTTCAAATGACTTTGACATTCGTCGTACTTTGGAGACTGTCATGACCGTTCAGGCAGCTCATGGTCAGATTTTGGTGAACATGCTTGATGAGCTCCATGCTTTGCGAGCAGATTTGGCACATCTTCGATGTTTGCCTTCGCCACCTCCTTGTAGTGATGGACTCTGATTGTCCTTTAGCATTCCGTCACAAAAGGGGGAGTACATTTTAGACACTTGTAGAGGTTTTTTGTAGTTAGGGGGAGATTTTTTGTTCATTGGAGCTTGTGGAGCTATTAGATTGTATCTAGGTGCTTCATTGTGTATGTATCATTTTTTGGCTCTTGATGTTTTGATTGGGTTGTTCATGTTAGGGGGAGATACATTGTTATATATGTTTCTTGTTTCACTACTTATTGATTCATATTTATGAGTTTTTCATGATATATGTCTTTGTTTTGTGTTTTGTGAAGTCAAAAATTTATTTTTGTTTTACTTGTATTTTCCACACATGTGTTTATACATTTGTTGAGTATTTCAGGAAATATACATGTTGTTTCAGTCGTGCTGCTATCTACATTTGCAACTGATGGATAGTAATTAGGTTGGATTTTTTTGTAATAGGCATTTTTTTGTAAAGGGCTTTTACTTGTAACTTTGAGCATTGTGATTGTGTTTTGTCATGGATTGCCAAATGAGGAGTTTGTTAGATTCTAAGTAATTAGAACTAATGTATTAAAACTCTAATTTGTATTGTTGGCAAATCATGATCAAAACAAGTTGTTAGTTTTGCGTAGACTTGCTCAAAGTATAGGTCTTTTATGTAAAGTTGGAATCGAGTTAACTGCAGAATTGAGTGTGCAATTTAGACTGACTCAATCGATCAAAAGTCGTGTAGATTGTTTTTTCTACAGAATTTCCAACTCAGCCCTAAACCCATATGACGTGTAGGGTTTTATATTTTGCCCTAGGTATAAAAGGCAAACCCTAGCCACGTTTGAAAGGTGGCTCTATTTGCTGTGTGTGTAAATCTCTTGTGAGATCTAAGAAGTGGTTGCCTTCACACATACTTAGGATTATCAAGAAGAAGATTTCATTGAGAGCTTGATGATCATTCAGTTACTGCACTAAAGAGCTTAAAGGTACGCAAGCGAGAGTGCTTGTACTTGCTGGAGAATCCAAGAAAGAATGAGTCTGTGGTCTCAGAACTTGCACGTGGTCGTCTCAGTAAGTTTTCTACTAGTAGATAGCAATAGAATTTTAGTGATCTAAGTTCTATTGTAAAACTTCGATTCTTTCACAGTGAATTCAGGTTTACCTTGAGGATAGCTAGGTTAAATTTAATCCTCCCAGGTTTTTACCAATTTGGTTTCTTGAGTCATCATATTTTTGTGTTCTTTATATTCCGCACTTTACATTGATATGATTATATGATTGTGTTAACCTAGATCTAGAATTTAGGCTAAGTAATAACTTGACTTGTTAACTAAGTTAATCCAATTGTGTTTTAAGGGGTCTAAAAACAAATAATTTTTCCTTTTTAAAACTAATTGCTTATACCGTTTGGAATATTACACAATATACATTTATATATTATAGCAATTGCACTATTTGATAAACCTTTTGAAAAATTTTGTTAACATTTGACTATTATTAATTTATTATACATTGTAGTTTTTATATAACTGTTGTAATTGTATAATATATATAATCATCATTGTTAAAATATACTAGTCGCTAACCCGTGCGATGTACGGGAAAGTTATTGTGTATGAAAATTTAAACAATTCTTTGTTTCTTCCTCTTTGATTGTACATTGAATTCTAGTCTCAAAAATTCCTACTTTTGATATGAAACATTAATTTACTAAATAAAAAATATCAATGAAACTTAAATTACAATTAACAAAAATATAATCCATAAACTTAAATTAAGTCCAAACACAAACAAACGAACAAAAAATAAATCTCATGTTTACAATGACAATTCAAATATATTATGAATTGAATTTTTATAGAATAACACTAATCTTTTAATTAAGGAATTGAATTTTTTTTATTGAGTATAAAGCTTGATTGGTATTGGTTACTAAACAATTAATATTGAAAAGGGTGTTAGTTCAGCTATCACAAAAATATCCTATTCCTTGATAATGAATATAAGATAACCAAAAAATTAAATAAAAACTTATTCTTCACCATGACACCAAACCCCCTACCCCCAATCATGGTTCTTGCAATATAATTCCCATTGTCCATGACAAAGTAACCCCATTACTCACTCACCTATATTAGTGCATCCATATTCTCTTTTCATTAATAACTTACAACTGCTCCATGTTGCCTTAACAGATGAACTTTAAAGTTTAAAGAAATGATAAGTTCAACATGTGGCATTGTGCTAGGCACACATTTATCAAGCTGCTGTTATTAATCAATACAAAGGTAGGGAAATGAACAATTTTATGATACAAACAGCTTTACAACACAGTTTGAGTCCTCAAAAAAAGCATAAAACATTGATAGACATTATAATGAGTAGAAACTGCACTTGATGTGGCTCACTACATAAGTAACAACATATTAACGCATGTCCAAATCAAGCTTCAATGCTGTTTCTTCTACTTACTTAAATTGAAAATCATATCCACTTGCAATCAGTTAGTCTTAGCGCATAAAAACTTGGTAGAAAGTCAATAAATAAACCAAACAAAATAATAATAAAAAGAATCTTAACTGCTCTGGAGTTTCAATCTTGTCTCTCCCACTGCAGATCATATCAAATCCTCCCTAATAAAAAGATAATGCGAGCAAATTATATATATATATATATATAAACTTGAGATAGATCTTATATTTAAAATGACATATATAAAGAGATAAATTAATGAGCAGAATATTATAAAATACCTAAGGTGGTGTGGCACATAGGAGGTAAAAGCAATGGTATTTTCTTTCAGAATTGGTAATCTAGCAAACAGTCGGACTTTCTAGCAGATTTGTTCTAATTTCTGCCCAACTATATCTACATAATAATGTAATTATGACCTTTTCAAAAAAAAAAAAAATGTCACTATGACATGAAAGAGACATTATAATGAGAAGTTCAAACAGATATACCTAAAACATATGCATAATTAAGCAATATATATGTAGTATGTATAATTGAAATGAAAGAAATAAAAGTGTAAAGATAGTCTTCATTGAAAAGCAAACCATGGAAAACTAATAAAAACCTTGAGTTGTTGTTTCAAATTGTTTTGGCATTGCCAAAGACCTCAAGAACTGGGTTGGACTGTGATATTAAAGGTCAATGTGGACATAAACCTTGATTCTTACTTAATTCTTTTGATAATATGCCAAGCATATACTTATTTAGGAAAATTTGAAATCCAACCGTGCGTCCTTCTACTCCAGATTGCCCGCCTAAGTGTGCAAGATATCTCATGAGTATCTTTGTTGTCTCAATTTTCCCAACACCTCTATCTCCACTAACCAAAATTGAATTGTCTTTTCCTTCACTAATCATTGCCCTATTTTCTTAAACAACACATCAAATAAGAAACTACCACCAGGAAGTGATATGAATTGCATACATTTGAAATGTAATTAACTTGACCTAGATATTTAGGAAAGATGCGGGCCATTAATAGGAGTATGAGGTCTAAGAATGGCTACATATAATTAGATATAATTTTTTGTTTCACTTTACCGCAATTAATTTATAAAACATGCCTATTTAGATTATCTCAATCAAATTTAAAGTTGTAGCTATTTAGTTATATACATATATTAATAAAGCAGGTATAGTCCAGAATTCATTCCTATTTAAGAAGATTATTAAATTTTCTAATGTTGCAACTTGGGTTTTGATGATGGAAAGTTCTTGTGTACATAGTACTAAATTGCCACTTATGTTGATGACAAAGTATGCCTAAATGCACGTTAGAAAAAATGCAATGACCAATGGCAACTAAAACCAACAGGCACAAACCATGAAGTGGATATAAACTAATGCAAGAGTAAGTAAGACATTTTGTCAAACACATGGTGTGCACAAAATTTCAACATTAGAATGTACCATAAAATCGATAATGAACAATTCTAAGTGTGGGATGAGCACATCAAATAGTTCAAACAATCAAAGTGAAGTCAAAAATCCACACCTCACGTATCAATGTCTAAGATATAGGATTTTTTTTTTTTTTTCTTCTAAACAATGTCTAAGATATTAACGATTTTTATTATAAATAAAGAAATTAATAGTTTAAAATAGAAATATACAACTTATTTACACATTGAATAGTTCCTATAACACAACAAACAACAACAATAACATAACAAATAGACAGAACAAACAAATTGAAGACTATCAAATATACGAAACTAAAAAACTAATTAAATTATTCCATGAACAGTATAAAGCCAAAAACCCAACTCTTTCGTGGTTTTTATATCATAAGAAAGCAAATGATATCTATCTTAATTGATGTTAAACCTTCCAATTCGCAAAATAAAATATAGAACCTAGAATTCAAAATAATACTGTTGGTTTTTTGGGACAGTGAGAAACCAACCAGCAAATGGAAAAATAAGATTACTAAGAAAGATGACAGATTTAATATATAGATTCAATATAGCTAGAAAATTAGAATAAACATACCCAAAAGAAGCAGTGCTCTAATGGCAACTAAAACCAACAGGCACAAACCATAAAGTGGATATAAACTAATGCAAGAGTAAGTAAGACATTTTGTCAAACGCATGATGTGCACAAAATTTCAACATTGGAATGTACCAAAAAACCGTTCATTATCGGTTTTATGGGATAGTGAGAAACCAACCAGCAAGTGGAAAAATAAGATTAATAAGAAAGATGACAAATTTAATATATAGATTCAATATAGCTAAAAAATCAGAATGAACATACCCAAAAGAAGTAGTGCTCCAATTAAGTAACCCAGCAGTAACAAATTCAACAACCTAGGTAGAAACATTGTAGAAAGGAAAAAAAAAAAAAAACAACCATCAAACAAAAGAATAGAGCACAGCACGAAATAGTAAAAGGCGACAGATTTAATATATAGATTCAATATAGCTAGAAAATCATAATGAACATACCCAAAAGAAGCAGTGCCCCAATTAAACAACCCAGCAGAGACAAATTCAACACCCTAGGCAGAAACAAACGTCAAAAGGGGGAAAAAAAACCATCAAGCAAAAGAATAGAACACAAAAGAAATTGGAATGTAGGGATACCTCAACTGAACCAAGCCGCTTACGTCAGTATTTATATAGATGTGAAGAGAGGAAGGAAGGAAGGAAGACAGAGAGGCTACCGTTAGAAGCCAAAATAGAAGCTGAAACTGTAGATCAGGAAGATGAAACCGTGAGAATCAAAACGTGGGGAAAGGGAAGGGACTAAACCTGAAACAATGAAACAAAACGTGGGACTAGGAGATAGGAAGTTGTAACCGTGAAAAAAACATAAGGGATTTAGTTGAAAAGGCTTTGGGTGTGGACTTGGTCTTTATAGTAGAATTAAATTATAAGAAGTGAACTTTAAAGTAGAAATAGGGCTAGAAATAATTTTATTTTTATTGGTATTTTAAAATTAAATTAAAAATTGAGAAAAGAGGATGGGAACGACGTGGCTGATGACGTGGCTCAATGTGAGCGTAGCAACATTAAATGCTACGCTTTAACTTTTAATAATATATAAATTATATGAATTTGGTAGTTTCTCTATCAGTTTTCGTGGTATAATATACATTATATAATATATTTAAATACTTCTGGATTGTTTTGATTTGTAGGAAAGAGAATGTGAAATTTGAGAAGAATATGATTCGTAAAGTGTGTAAACTTGGTTGAAGGAAACTGAAACCTCGGAATTAGTAAAACTGTGAAATCTAATTTGTTTTTATTATTCAATTTTATGCTTTGAGTATCAGATGTTTTTCTGTACCTATTTTCATGATTGTCTCGCTTAATTACTAAGAGGCCTATTAGTTTATTATTCATTGCAATCTACTGCTAGGTTAGATATCAAATCCGTAATTGTTTGATCTCTCTAACTTGCGAAGCAACCAAGATTTAATAATTTGCTACGTCAGAAATTATTAGATCCTGGAAAGAACACTCAACTAAATTAAATACAACCACTTGTGCTTGTGTTGTTTAGTTTCACCGATCTCTCTAATTCTTAAGGCTGCTACTAGATTAAATCTTTAGCACTTGTCTTAAGTTATTTAGTAGTTAGGGTTAATTAGATCGCTTGTTTTCTAATTAGATGCGACTAAGGAGAGATAGGAAAATAGTTCCAACGGTGAATATTCAAAGTGTGAATTGATATATACTTGCATCAATGATCAGTTGTAAAATTCCGGTGGTGGATGTTGATTTAGACCAAGGTTTGTTCTCTTGATTGATTTTGACACTTTGATTTGAATTGTTCCTTAATTGTTTTTTTCTTAAAACTATTTTCATTATACTCAAACACCCCCCCCCCTTTTGTTCACATAGCATAAAACTAGGCTAAATACTCTCTGTGGGAACGATCCTTACTCACACTACTACATATATTTTTAGGAGTATAGGTTTTATTTTTGGTTGCCTACGACACCACACCAACACGATAATGGGTTCCTTACAAGTACAATTTCTTTGTTTTTAGTCAACTAATATTTGAATGGCTGAATTTTTTATATTGAAGTAAGAGATTGTAATAAGTTTCTAGGGTTAGTGCATCAAGTTAAATACATACTTTAATTGTTTCAATAAAATAATTCGTAAATGGGTAGGGTAGCAATTTAAAAAGTAAATGTTTGATGTGAGATTCAATTTTGATATATATTTTTGTTGTTAGTTCTGTTATGTGTTTAATTTTTGGTTTTTTGGTTATGTAATGGACTCTGTTTCAAGATTTGCTTTTGTTATTGTCAGCTCTTCTATGGTTTTGTACGGACCTTTAAATTTGTTGTTTTTGGTTCTTTAAATCAGATGAGAAGATTTTGGCTTTGTGCCTCTTGATTTGAATGCATTGTTAGAGTTTTGATCTCATGATGAGTTAAAGTTATATGAAAAACTTAACTAGTGTTCTTAAAAAGTTCTAGGATATGAAAAAAAAAAAAAAAAAAAAAAAAAATTAGTGTTCTTAAAAAGTTCTAGGATAAAAAAAAAAAAAAAAAAAAAAAAAAACTACAACTGAGATAAACAAAGTAAAGCTGCCTATGGGTAGAACCCATGGTTTCCCTTTGGGCACATAATTAAATAAAAATTACAAATATTAAAGTTTTCCCTTTGGAACCCATGTATTGGAAAGGCTTGCAAGTGCATGCTAGGAAAGGTTCTCAAATTGCTAGAGGAACATAATAATATTAAAGTTTCTTGATAGATTCTCGAAAGAACTACGACAAAAAATGAAAAAAAATATGAAAAAAGAAAGACTCATTTCACATGTCTTAATATTTCAATCTTTCTATGGTATATTTGAAAATAAGAATCCAAATGTTTAAACGTCCCTCATTTTTTGTTTAGCTACAACACTTTAATAGTACAAATACATAATATATACAACTTTTAACTACAATACTTGAAAAAACTTAAACTAGAAACCTAATGCATCAAATATACAATTTCATAGACGCAATAAAACAAAAATAATACATATAAATTTTCATAAACTTAGAGTAGGTGTCATCTGTCCCATAAACACAAGTTGCACATTTCTTGTAAAAACACTCTGAGGCATATCTATCATTGTGACAGCCACCCTCAACCATATAAATTTTCATCCATTTGCATAGTCCATTATGTCATTGTTTTGTCATTGTACCAGCCATTATTAACAATTTAACACCTATATATATAGTGAAACTAATAGTAGCCAGTTAATAAAACAGCTATATAAAGATGCTTGAATCCCAAACATACTAAATAAAAACCCACAGTTATTCATAATTTGATTCCTACAATTTCTCAGTAACCAAAAAAAAAAAATTCATTATTATTATATTAAAAAAAAATTAAAAACCAAAGCAATGGCACAAAAAGAGAGAGATGGGATGGAATGTAAATTTAAACTTCTTGTTTGGGCTATATGTTTAATGTTAATTTAAAATTTCCAAGATTCCTTGAATTTCATATGAAAAGTTGCTAGTCTCACATCAAGTAATTTAGGATTTTGAACATAACATTGTAACAATGTACAGAAAAGAGGAATTATGAGAATGAAGATAGCCTCAGCCTGCATAATTAGCTAAAATTATAACCCTATTTAGCTTGGCTGGAATGAAATTGAATTTCCCCTAATGAAATCCGGGCAATAGAGTATAAAATATTAAAATAGCAGCAATTAAAAGTCCATAGCTTTGAAATTTGGAGTTAGAAGATTGCATAGCAAAGATCACTTGCTAAACCTCTGTTTCGAAAATAACATAAAAAATACCAACATTAAGATCAAATCAAGACACAACTAACAGCCCTAATTTTTTTAGAAGGACCTGCAATTATTTGCACAAAGCTACCCTTTATAACAATTCCTAAACCAACAACATCAGTATTTTGCAGAAAATGAATAGCCCAATATACTTTAAATCATATAGCAGGTGGTGGATTCCATCTACTCATACCTAGCACTGGTAATAAATTAGTTTTGCAATCTAATTGTGATAGCCACCACTACAGTAGAATGTTATAAGTTATGGGGAAACAAGGACCTTTTTTTCAAGCAACTAATGATATTGTAACATTAACAATTTCTTTAAATAAACTTTGTGCTTATGTAGCCTCTTAACACAAATAAAGTTTATTCATGGGATTAAAAACAGCCATAACAAATTATAATTTATCATTGAAACTATGCATCTTTTTTTGGAGTATTGAAGGAACTACTTGGTTCTACCTATATGCCATGCCTTGAAATTGACAACATACCTGTAGAGAAAATTACTTGAGTCCCAGCCCTGAGTATATAGCACTTTTTCATGACAAAACTTTTATGGCACGACTACTAATTGACATATAATAATTTATAGGCTAAGGAATCATTTAAATAGCAGCAGGAGAATCTAATTGGTGAAACTCGCTACATTGTTGCCATATGTTACTTTGTACCATAATGCAAATATAACTAAATCTTATCTTTTATAGATCCATGAAAACCAAAGTTATGTCACTTCTAGAATATAAAAAATGTTTTGTATGAACCAGAGGACAAATGATCAGAAACTTCATTACAAATTCGTTCCCAACTGTTATATATGCAAGAAGAGAAAACACACAATAAAGCAATGCAACTCAACCACCAAATACCATGCATGTACACATTAAGTATAGACAACTTATTTCAACCCCATTACACATTTATTCGCCTTGATTAGATTATGTTCCAAATTCTAATGCAGCAATGGAAACATTAACTAATGCAATAATATAGAACAGTACCAAATTCAATTGGTAGTGGAGGATACAGAGAATTTACTGTGTTGCATGAGTAGAGAAGATTAAATTTGAATAACAAAAAATTATTCAGAAAATATATTAAATAAATATGCAAATTTCTAGAATAGGAAAATAAAATATAAAAGTGAAAGGAACAGAAATGTAAACATAAAGAGAAGGAAAGCAAATTGATTGAAATGAAGAAAGGGGCTAAACATGCGGCTTTTCGGCATGGGCTAAGGGAGACCAATAGATAGCAAGGCAAAAACCCATTGCCTATGTTTTCTTCTCTGGTGTTTCAAAGTTCTCCAATGGTGTCCTTCTTTTTCTCATCTTTCTAACTCTCTCAAAGGGGGTTAATCTCATTACCAGAAAAGATTACAATCACAAAAACCATCAATTTTCCCTTATTTCTTTCCCAATGACAATCATTAAGCCTGGGCGTAAATCTGATTAGCTTTGGCCATAACCAAGCAGTACAGACTCGAAAATGCTAATAAGTTCTCAACCAATTTTGTATGATAATGTTTTTACCTTTAAATATCTTGTAAGTAAAACATAATAGTTCAATGTCATATGACCAGTGACTTTTATGAATAAGTAAACTTAGTATATTTTCGCTCATTCTAAATCACAGCAACAACCAATAGCCAAAGGTAAATTGTATATGCCAACTTCTAATTTTTAAATCCAGTATCATAACACATGCAATTACATAAAATATGATTTGACCATGTCTATTCCATTTTTGAGACTTTAGTGCTTTAACTCAATTCCATGAACTTACAGATAAATGTACTAACAAATGTGCAATTAAACAATTAGGAAGAAATACATCAAAACATCAAAACAAAGAACCATAAACTTTGCATATGAAGAAGAATCCAACAAAGTTAGACAATATTTATACATTTTGGTGAAGATAGATTCAGCCCTTACAGAAGATGATCTTAAACAACATTTAACAAACAATTATAATTATGAAAAAAAAAAGTATTTTAACAATAAATAAACAAAAAACAGTTGAACAAACAAAACAAAATTGCATGATGAACCGCTTTAATTAAACAAAGAAAGTATTTACACTAACATAACTGCTTAATTCATTATTCAGTCCACATCATACCACTTCAATGACTCCTCTTACATTGAGTGAACAAAGATAAGATTAACAGATACAGACTAATACAAATCAAGGTCATACCTCATTTTAAATAAAACTTACTGATTTAAATAAATAGGTTCACCCTCTCTCTCAAGCCAATTCTAAATCTAAATCAATCAAACCAAAATAACCACGTCTAAGTCAGTTTCCTCAATAGACTAATAATGCAGTTAAAAAAATTGTCAGCTTTGACTATAATTCAATCATAATTAATGTCAAACTTAAAAGGAGTAAGAATTTTAGAAGTTAGGAGGTTAACTACTATTCAACAACATTGGCACCATATGACCTGGTATTGCCTCTGTTTACCCTTTGAAAAAAATATTCAATGGATATGAAAACCTCTATTTTGGTTCCATATTTATTTCATTATATGGTGTTCTTATTTGTAATGGAACCCAAAAAAAAAAAAAAAAAACCCTAAAAATAGATTGGAAAGAAAAATAAATATAATCAGCACAACGTTTAATTTAGTTTCTTTATAGCGAAGAACAAAAATTGAAATAATTTTATTTGTAATTTCTGAAATCTACAAAAATCTAACAGCATAAAATATATGTAGGTATCTCTCTCGCTCACTGTCCTTGTCTCTACGCCTTTTGCTTTTAGTTAAGAGAAGGAAAGGAAATTGATTGAAATAAAGAAGGGCTAACCAGTGGAGATTTTTAGCATAGGCTGAGGAAGACCAATAGATAGCAAGCAAAAAACCTTTTCCTTCATTTCCTTCCTTGGCGTTTCAGAGTCCTCCAATACCAATGTTGTCCTTATTTTTCTCATCTTTCTAACTCTCTCAAACCAATTCTAAATTTTAAACCTAAATGGGATGCCGCTTGAAGGTGAGTGTTGGCTTGACAACGTTATTGCTTTGGGCTTCGCTTGCATATAGGGAAAAAGTGTATGGAGAAATTGCCTCAAAATTGTTGCAGGAAATAAACTAACAAAGTACAGGGAGTGGGAGAGAGTAGGAGAAGAACTTACGGAGGAGGGGTGAAGAAAGAAGTGGGTTTTTTTTTTTTTTTTTTTTTTTTACTACCCAGGTGAAGAACTTACGGAGGAGGGGTGAAGAAAGAAGTGGGTTTTTTTTTTTTTTTTTTTTTTTACTACCCAGGAGATGGAACGTTGTGTCGGGAGTTTGGTATAGTCAATTATAACCATCCACTGTAACAGTGAAAATGGTGTAAAATTTAGGCTGCATTTGGATCGGGTAAAACGATTTTCGGAAAATACATATCTTCCAAAAATGCTATTTTTCAGAAAAGGAAAATATACTCAGGTTGTTTGGCTGTCTTGAAAATTGTTTTTCGAAAAATCAATTTTGGTGTTTGGTTCGGTCAAACATTTTACGGAAAATGTTTTTTGTTTTACGGAAAATCAATTCTCATGTTTGGTTCGGTCAAACATTTTACGAAAAATGAAAGTTGATTTTTACGGAAAATCAATTCCCATGTTTGGTTTGTGGATCATTTTACGGAAAATATGAAATGCCTTACAAATTTCTACTCCTACATTACCTAGATAAACATGTAATAGTACAAAACTAATCATCCACTTCAACATCAACATTAATCATCCAAATTCAAGCACCTGCATAGCCTAAACATATCTGTAACAGTACAAAAATAATCATCCACTTCAACATCAAAAATAATCATTTAAATATACCCATAATATTAATATAAAAACAGCCACATTAATTGTTCACCATTGTCATTACACCTCCATGGTGTACAAAAATGATACCTACTCATGGTATTTGAACAGTACAAATACATAATTTGGGCAATTGTATTGTCCCAATAATACAAAATACTACATATATAATACAATGGTAGGTCAATACTAGTTCTACAACAAAAGTAAATTCCTAAAGCTACTATCACAATCTACATGAAACAGACAAGTCAAAGTTGTGAGAAAAAAAAACTATCCAACCACATCTTTCGCAGCCTAGCATTCTTGGCTAGAAATCCCCGTGCTACCTTCTCATTTTCACACAGATGGTCAAACGCAGTTGCGAGCATTTCTTTGCTATACCCATCCGCCATCATAGCTATGACCTCATTGTAAAGAGCTGTGTAATCCACCGGGCCCCGGTTGATTTCTTTTAGGGCCACAACTATTTCCTTCAGCTGATCAGACAGATCAGTCAGCACACTATCATCAGCATTAGAAGGTGCACGCCCTCTTTTGTGGGACTTGGAAATTCTCAACCCAGTGGTGGATGACTCGACTGCATTCTTCCCTTTTTCGACCACATCTTCCTCCACATTATCTGTAATAAACTCAGCACTGTCTCCATTTTCTAGCTCATTCTCAATATCCAAATAGGACTTAGAAAAACCACCCATGGCTGTGTCCTTCCCCACAACAATAGCTAACTCATCATACATCTCAATTTTTTTGTTTAGAAACTCCGCATGTTTTCGATGCGCCTGTAAGGGAGAAAGGAACGTATAATAACAATGCAATAATTACTTCACTCATAAATTCAATATTCAATGCAATATACATGCCAGTAAATGTTTTAGGTCAATGATAAACAAAAAAATATTTTATTATATGAAAAATAAAGTGATTGTCCATCTTTGTCAAATTAAACATAAAATCATGGTGTGGAGTAGATGCTGCATTTAAACATCTAGATATGGTAGTGTGACATTACTCTAGGACTAAAACTTAATAAATCATGATAAAGTTTACTTCACACCATTATATAACTTACTAAAACTTCATCTAACCTCTAACATTTATTCCTAGATGCCTTCTTTGAAACTCTGAATATCTTTTCAAATAATTCTTTGCCTTCAATTCCCAAACTAAAATTTCAATTTATGGACAAAAACATATATTATCATATTTATTAAGAAAATATAATTGGAAGCCATATCATGACTTCTTCTTGGTACGTCTTTGCGTCACATGTTATCATTTTGAGATTATCATCCCAACCGAAGCCACTCTTCTTTCGAAATTTCTCAATAGTGGACCACATGGTCCTTAGAGTCCGCATCCGATTGTCTACGTAGGAAGGGTGGCACTCAACCCCAAATTGGGCACTTATCTCCTTTGCTACAAGAGCGAAGGAGCCTGCCTTGAAGGTGCTAGAGGGCTTGTTGTCCTTTGCAGCCTCCTATGCAAGTATCCTCAGCATCATTTTATGCATAGGCGGCAGCCACCTAAATTGCTTACTGCTGCTCATTTTTTCTTTGCCCTTTGACATTACTACATATGAAAATTGTATAGTCAAAGTAGCATTTAGTAATGGAGCTCGGAATATGAACAACAAATCAAACACACATACAACCATGCTTATAAAATGTGCACAATAGAATGAAACATGCTAACACTAGAAATGACAACGTAATACCATCAAATAGCAATGTAATGCTGAAAATACTTTTTCATTACACCACCAGAAGTCTATAGTAAATACATTGTCTTTACCAAAAAAAAAAACACATATTACAATCATAAAAATGTACATAAAGTACTACTCTCCACTCCTCATATAATCAGACTACATAGCTTGGCATATCTCATCTCTCTTAGCATTCCATGATCTACTGCCTTCAATGGACTCCCGACGTGATTGTGTTTCTTGTTGGGGGTCACTAGACTTTACTTCGTTCATTGCATCTTCCATAATATGGTCATTTGGTTCAACCCCCATAATGTGATTATGAATCACACAGCATGCTAACACTACTTTCACTTTGGTTTCAAAAGACCAAAATGGTTCTGCATCCAACACTCGAAAACGTTTCTTCAACACTCCAAACCCTCGCTCAATGGTAGTTCTCAATGAAGAGTGTCGAAGGTTGAACAATTCTTTCTCATTCTCAGGAAGACGATCACTAAACTCTTTCAAGTGATATCGCACACTCCAATAAGGTGACAATATTCCATTTTTATTACCATACCCAGCATCACCAAGATAATATTTACCTACATATATTCAAAAATAAAACCTGATCACTACTATGCTTAGGAAAACGCACAATATTTATTAAACTAATAATCCAAAAAGGTGAAGTAATCGTATAATACCGTCGAGAATTGAAAATCCCCCTGGCCTAGCAAATGCATCAGTTAACACACGTGAATCATGTGCATTGCCTTCCTATCCAGCCAATACATAAGTGAACTTTAAGTCAAAACTAATGGCAGTTAACACATTTTGCGTGGTTCCATCTTTGCAACCACGAAATCTTCCTTGTATTTTCGGTGGCACAGATGCACGAACATGTGTACCATCTATTGCTCCAACACAATCCTAATTTTCGACACACATAATGGTTTAAAATTACACAAATCTACACAATTTACAAAAATACACAAGTCGCAATATTTAACTTAAAATATGGGTAGAACCTTCTACTATTCCTTATCTCTGGAGGTGTATCTTCGCTACGCAGTCTTATTAGAGCTCTATATAATTTCAGGACCCTCCTAAGGACGACCTTGAAATATCTATGAACAGTTTCAGTTGATCTATAGATTCGACTACCTATTACACGGAACCTCACATTATGACCAATAATATGTAAGAAAATGAACACTTGTTCCATAACAAACATGTGAATAGTCGAGCGTACGTGCTCCCCCTCAGTGAGGATGTGACATAAGTGGTGAAAAGCTATACGCTTCATCCTAAGTTGATTCACACAATTTATCTCACTTCCATGCAAAATACTATTTATGTATTCCTCTCTCTCAGTTGCATGATTAACATAAGGCGCCCTAGGCAATCGTCTATGTCTACGTCGCAATTTCCTTAACAATGCAACCCCAACAAGGAGGACAGATGCAACTGAGGCAAGAATTGCGGCTTTAGTTTTTTTCTTCATCTAACAAAATCACAAACACTGTGGTCTAAAAGGTATGTAAATAAAAACAACCACAAACGAAAAACATCCAAACCACATTTATAACGAGTACCAAATCACATTGCATTCTATTTACAATCAATATTTACACCATCACAATACCATCACATTGATAACTACACATTGATATCATCACAATACCATCATGTCTCAATTTAGTCATCACAATACAATTTAAACACACACATATTCTATTGCAAGAAAATAATAACACCAAATGCTAAAAAAAATCATACAATTTATCATGTCTCAAGCTTGAAAGTATACATAACCCAATAGGCAACATAATAACATTTGCTACATCAAAGTATACATATCAAGCTCCAAAACTGTATACACAAAACCCAACTAGCCAAATTTTACACAAACCCAACTAGCCAAATTCTTTAAAAAAAAAAAAAAAAAAAAAATCACAACAACAATTCTGCACATAACCCAACTAGCCAAATTCTGAAAAAACCCACAGCAAAAACCAGAATGAGTCAAGCTCCAAAATTGCATACACAGTTTAAATAAAGCACAGCAAAAACATTGATCACCCTAACTAGCCAAATTCATACACAGTTTAAATAAAGCACAACAAAATTTCATACACAGTTTAAATAAAACACAGCAAAATTTCAAGCTCCAAAATTTCATACACAGTTTCATACCCAACTAGCCAAATTCTCACCAAAAGCACAGCAAAAACATTGATCACCCTAAACCCAATCATCAATAATACACAGTTTAAATAAAAAATGGATAATTAAAAAAATTAAATAAAAACAGTAAATATTTATATAAATAAATAATGCGATCGGATCGGACTCACCGTTGAGTGGTGGAACGGCGTTGAAATCGGCGAGGTGAGCAAATTAAATAAAAACAGTAAATATTTATATAAATAAATAAATATTTATGTAAATAAATATATAAATATTTATGTAAATAAATAAATAAATAAATATATAATGCGATCGGATCGGACTCACCGTTGAGTGGTGGAACAACGTTGAAATCGGCGAGGTGAAGTCTGGGTTTCTCGGTGTGGATGTGGATCGGACTCACCGTTGAGTGGTGGTGGTGGAACGGCGTTGAAATTGGCGAGGTGAGCTCTGGGTTTCTCGATGTGGATGTGGATTGGACTCACCGTTGAGTGCTAGAACAGTGTGGTCTCTTCTCTTGGTGTGGTCTCTTCTCTCTCAGCATGGTCTCGGCGTGGAGCTCTGGTCTCTTCTTTCTCGGATGGTCTCAGCATGGTTGCTTCTTTCTTCAAGTTTCTCTGGCTCTCTCTCTTTTATGCGTGACTCGGAAATGGTTTGAAGTGAAAATGAGAGTGTAAAACCATTTCCAGTTCAAAGGAGTAAATTTTGGTCAACTAAAGCATATTTTTCGAAAATTTTTATTTTCCTTGGCTTCCAAACACTGGGGTCAGGTGGTAAATTATTTCCTGAAATCATTTACCACCAAAACAAACGGAGCCTTAGTATTTGTCTAAAGAAATATAGAGTGAAAATGGTGTAAAATTTATAACTATCCACTGTAAGAGCAACCACATCAGTTAGTGTATTTTACACATTCATTTTTATACTAAAAACTTACTTTTTCTACTTTACACATTCATTTTTACAAAACACACACGTCAGTTTATCTATTCTATCATCTCTTTTATTTAAATAATCAATTTTATCAATTTTTTTTATTATTTCTCTCAACTTACCCCTTTACATACACGTGCTTTCTCTCTCCCTACCCATTTTTTCTGATTTGTTGCTCTCTCTCTATACCCATCTCTCTACCCATCTCTATACCCATTTCTAAACACAGATCAACTTTCCCTATCGATCTAATCCATACCATCTCGGTCACAAGCACCAATCCACAGCTCCGATCAGGCAAGACCCGATCAAGCACCGATCTCCCTAACTCCGATCCACAAGTACCGATCAGATCTGACCAAATCAGATATAACCAAGATCTCCCTAGCTTCGATCCACAAGCATCGACCAGATCTCCCTAGCTCTGATCCACAAGCATCGATCAGATCCAACCAGATCAGATCTGATCGAGATCTCCCTAGCTCCGATCCACAAGCACCGATCATTCCGATCAAGCACTGATCTGTCTCTTTATTGGTTTTTCCGTGTGGGTTTGTTTGTGTGTGGGTGTGTTTGTGTATCTCTATGTTGATTTGTCTGTGTGAATATGTTTGTGTGTGGGTATGTTTGTGAGCAATTGAGGAAAAAAAAGATGAGGAGAGAAGAAGTTACTGAGGTCGTTGTGCACGGATAAGAAAGAGAAAAAAAGGTGCGAACGGGAAATTAATAAAATAATATATGGACGAGCTATAGTAACCATGTAAATATACATAGGTATTGTAGCAAGTGAATAAATATACACATTTTTACACATTTTTAGAAGCACTAATGTGAAACATATTTTAGGCAAAATGTGTAAAAGTGGTACCTTTTTCTATTATACACGATTTTGCATCCACTAATGTGGATGCTCTAACGGTGCAAAAAATAGTACTGAAATAGTTTGTCAAACAAAAAGGCACAGTGTTTCAGCATTTTTAAAGTCAAAGTTGAGAAAAAATTAATTAGATACTAAATTAGTTTTCACTTGTGAGCTAATTTTGTGTCATGTGTCCACTAAATTTTTTTAATCATTGTGTCAAGTGAGTTAATGAGTGCAAAATATATACTAAAAGTCCAATATTAATGAAACATAAAATAAATAAATAAATTAATTAAAAAACTAATCATTTTTTTTTAATAGAAACTAATCATATATCTACTTAACAAAAATCATCACACTTTCTATCTTATTAAAAAGTAGAATAAAAATTATCATAAGTACTATTAAATTTAGGCAAGAATTTTAATATGCATCCGATTACAGTTATTTTTATAATGATTCAATCAATTATGTATATTTTTACGATTGAAAAAATGTTTTTATTTTTAAATGCATCTATAGGGGCTCAAGCCCAAGTGGCCCAGAATGGCCTGTATGTAGGGGTTAACCCTAAGTGACCCAGAACGGCCCAAGTAACCCAGGATGGTTCGAGTAACCGAGGCCCACTGTCGTTGGGCCAAGACCAGTTCACTGGTAGATGTGCTAAGGTCTAATCGCAACGATCAGGAAATGTTCTGCATTCGGGAGCATGTTGGGCCCACTACAAGCTAATGACTAAGGGAATTTAGCAAGAGGACAAGGCTAATTTAGGTTGGTAACAGATCATAGTTAATGCCTTTGGGAAATCCGCTGTCGAACACTATTCAACATCTGGAACAAGTTTCGAGAGAATCTTCAGAGAACATGATTATTCTAGGGATTGGAGGTGAAAGTGGGATTGCATAGAAACCAGCAAAAGGTGATAATTTCAACCCCACTAAGAGAAGGCTATATAAGTGACTGAAGCACACAAAGTTAGGGGTTGGAAAAATTAGGGGAGTGAGAAACTGAAAGAAAAACACAAGGAAACACAGGAGAGCAGAAGGAAACCAGAGGGAGGTTCTAGCATTAAGGTTTGGAGGAGACAAATCAAGCCAAGTTTAGGGCCCGACCTGTAGGATCGTGACATAGCCCACATATAAATAAATTGGGGCCCAAATACTATCACTTGTGTAGCTTTTTGGTGACCATAGCATCAATGCGTATGCATAGGTTACATGCTAGTAGAACATAATAGAAGTGCTCCACTAGGTTTGGTCCGAATACTTAATTCCATTTTGAAAATTTCATATATGGCCATAGGGTTTATAAAGAAAAAATGTTATCTCTTAAAGTGAATTTGGGCTTAACTATTTTGAATGTTACGTTTAGTTGGGGGTGTAAAGGGAGAGAATGAAATATGGGAAAGGGAAAAATGGGAGAGGAAAATATGATTTTTCATTGTGTGGTTTGGGGTCAAAAAAGAGGGGAATCAAAATAGGGTAAATGAATTTTACGTAACCCATCATTTTTTTCCTTCCAATTTGAGAAGAAAATGGAAGGGAAACGGGTTTGAGAAGAAACTTAAAAAATCATTCGTCCACTTTTCCATCGTTTCACATAATAATAAGGATATAATAGTAATTTAATCTTCTTCATTTTTTTTCCCCATCATCTATACTACATATACAAAGGGGACAAATATTTTCTATCATCTCAATATTTTCTATTCTTCCATTTTTTTTCATCTCCACTAGACGGACTAATAAAAAAAATAAAAAATTCAAGCCAAGTGGCTTTTTTTTATTAAAAAAAATAAATTAAATGGCACAAGCCAAGTGTTTATCTTTTTCTTTCTTGAGGTAAAATAAAGGTTATATATAAGCTTATAAAAGCATTGCGATATCATGAAATGAATAAATTTATTTCTCTTCCACTAAATAGGTGGTGAGAGAATAAATGGATAAAGTCATAAATTAGTCATGACACATGAGAGAGAACAAAGACCGTATGTTCCATACAATTATTAATATAGCCTAGCTTTGAGTGTGATGAAATGGTTTTCACATTTGTAGTAATGAAGGCAAAAAATGGATTTTGAGTCTCCTATTTGCAATAATTAGTTTATATCACTTTCAATTTTTTCCTTAATTTTGTTTCTAATCTTCCTTTTGGATGAATTAACCTTTTTTAAATCTACATTTTGGATGTTGCTTCACTCATAATTTACCTTCTTAATAAAATGAGAAATGATATGTCTACAACATTTTTACAACAAATCTTAAGTGGCAGGTTGTTACTGGTTATTATTGTTGGGGCAAAAAAGTAATCTTAGTGTTAGTTTCAAATTTGAACCAATAACAACTAACCACGTGTGATTTGTTGTAAAAATATTGTAAAATTGTTGTAAACGTAGCATCTCTCTAATAAAATATGTTGTAAAAAAAAAAATTGTATCTCTACTCTCTAGTATTACTTGTTTAAAAGCCACATTCCAAAAATGATGATAAAAGCATAAAATTAACCTTTTTTAAATCTACATTTTGGATGTTGCTTCACTCATAATTTACCTTCTTAATAAAATATGTTGTAAAAAAAAACTGTATCTCTACTCTCTAGTATTACTTGTTTAAAAGCCACATTCCAAAAATTATGACAAAAGCATAAAATTAGAAGAAATAAATTTATCAAATTAAAGTGAGAAGCTTGAGACTTGAACAAACACCAAAATATCAAAGAAACAAGGAAAATATAAACCCATGGAACTCAAAAGAAGGGAAGTTTATGTCTTATTCTTCCTATTTCCACCAACAGCTCTCAAAGGCTTAAATGGCATTTGTTGATGATAAGAAAGCTAAGGAGGAGGAATGGCCAGTAATATTGGTCCCCTCAACATCGAGAGAAAACCGTATGGACCTTTATACCTTGCATTATTTCCATTTCCCGGTCTTGAATTGAAATTTGAAAGTGATTTTTACTCAAATTCTTGAATTTCAGTCATCCTTAACTTCAATTTTCATGTGAAGATAAGGCCTTATTAGTCACAAGAAAATAGTGTGGACTTTATTATTTTCCTGCATTATTTTTGTTTCTCCATCTCATATCAAAAACAATCTAAAACATTGACTAATCTCTTTATTTGTGAGTTTGAAGTATTTTAATAAAAAATTTCATTCTTTTCTTTCTTGTGAGTGCTTTGTTGAAATTTAAGTCAAGACTTTGTAAAGCCAACACTTCAATCATTTTTTGTGCAAGACCAAAGAGGATTGCTTCTACCATTTCTTGGTAGTAGCTGAAAGGAACGCTTAAAGAGAGAGATGAATGCTAGCTAGAAGTAATGAAGTGTGTAAGGCTGTCCACAGGTCAGGCCAGGTCAGTTTTCGACCTAGCCTGAACCTGACCCGCCGGCATCGGGTGGAAAGAAGAGGGACCAGAAATTGATTGCCAGCGTCAATCGGTTGAGTTAGTTTTGAATTTGGGTGGAGATCGGGTCTGTTCGGGTGGAGATCAGGTCATCGCCGGAGCTGCAAATGTCACCGAAATCTGCAAAAAAAAAAAAAAAAAAAAAAGCGCCAGAATCTGTAAATCATTGCCGAAAAATGTAAAAATTCACCAAATCTACATCAAAATCGCCAAAATCTGAACCAAAATCGTTGAAATTTGCTGGGATTTGGCAGGATCTGGCTAAATCTCACCAAATATGGTTGAGAACTCGCTGGATCTCCTCAGATAAATAAAACAACCTCATTCAGTAGAGTGTTTGGAGATGCTGGTAGTGAGGTGAGCTGTGATTTTCGTCAAGGAAATTGGGTTGCAACAATCCCATTTTGAAGGTGACTCAGAGGTGGTTATCAAGGGATTGCAAAAGGCTGGTATAGAGCTCTCAACTATTGGGCATTTGGCTAGGGACACGTTATCTCATGTTAGCTCATTGAGGAGTTTTTCTTTCACTCATGTGGCAAGGCAATGTAATGTGGTTGTGCATGCTTTGGCCTAAAGAACAAGGTCATCTTTTCCTTTTTCATCCAAGAGCAAGGTTATCTGTTCCTTTTTCTCCTTGGATAGAGTCTGTTCCACCTGACATTAACGCTTTTGTATGCGTTGATTTTTCAAGTCGTTGAATAATAAACAAGTAGACAATCTTTTCACTCAAAAAAAAATAATAATAATTAGTATTTAGAGTGTTGACTATGAAATGATTTATTTTTATCTTTTTCTTTCTTTCTTTTTGTATGGTACGTGACTTTCAAGAAATAAAGTACTTGGGTTTTTTTTTTTTAATACTTTTTTTCTGTTGTAAATTTTATACTATTAATTAGATTCTAATTATTTAAGATAACAATTATTATTTACAGTGTGGTTGGAATGGTTTGTAAACCGTGACGTTTCAGTGTAGTTCTAAGATTACAAAATATTTCATAACTTTTTTACTACAACTCTGCTATGACAAATTGTGAGTAATTAACCATCAATATGTTTTTCACTAATCCCACCATTTGTTTTTCACTAATCACACTCTGCCTCGTCACAATTGTAATAAAAAGTTGTGAAAAATTACGTAGTCATACACTTTTCTGGACGTTTGTAGCCTGAATGAATCATCAACCAGACCCAACCAAGATGTACGGAAGCTGATGTACTGGTTGGGATGGTCCCAAAGGGTAAACAATTTTCAATCATTTCCTAGGTAGCCTTTCTCGTACGGATCGTTCCAATTCCAAAAATCTCTCTGCATGAAGTCAACATTGGCATCTCCTGACTCCTATATCAATGTCCATGTTGGCTTATGATTATAATACAATTTTTGGTTTTACTTGATCTCCAAGGGACTTTTATTTTTCATGTCAAGGCAAAACTTTAACCTCTCTCCAAGAACTAAGATGTCTTTTGTCTGCATAATAAGAGTCTTCTTTATTTTAAGTTTTGTTCAAATTTTTATAGTTTAAATTGAATATATGTATAATTCCATGTATTGAGTTTCTCTTACACCCCAAAATGATTAGTCAAGTTGTAATTGAAGTTACTCGTAATCATTTATAAATTCAAAATCTGCTTAACAAACATCTAATATGGGGCTTAGCATATGCCTACATAACACATACTCAAACAACCCAATGCAATTCAATTTGCACAAATTTGAGTATCACATTATACTGTATAGCATTTATGTAAAAGAGCAGAAGTTCTAGAAAAAAAATGGAATTCTTTCACTTCTCAGTCCTTCGTAGGGGTAATCACAGGTCGATCGGGCTCAATTTAGTGTTAACTCGTCAACAAACTTGATCACGTTGGGTCTCTATTTCTTCTACCCTTCGCGGAACATGAGCATATGCAGGTTACTGACCAAGCCAATTCTTAGAATCAACCCTTTCAGATTTGGTGGTTCTGGATTTGGCGAATTTATCAGATGCTGAGTGTGAGTTGATAATTCTAGGCTAATGGCTTACATTTTAAATAAATAAAGGTATTATGAGTATTAGTCAAGGGTCAGGTGAGATAAACAAGCTTAAGAGTTGTAGAAAACCAAAGAGCTGTGAAAATCATCGATTTCCTTGTATAAAACAAATGGTGACCCTTGCATCAGGGTAGCATGATGTTATAACTTGGCCATGCCGAAATGAAGTCTTTTTATATTATGCTTCACAAACCTTATGGATATAATAGATTTCCTTGCAATTGTATTAATTTAATATAAGTGGTTTTTTTTTTTTTTTTTTTTTTGAGAAGATATAAGTGGTTATTATTATGAAAAAAAATTAAAGGTATTATAACTTTTATTATAAAATACTTATAAACTGAAGTGATAATCCTTCTAAAAAAAAACTAAAGTGACAATTAATATGAACGATGTCACCTAAATAATATAGTATAAATAGTTATTTAATCAATATATCCTTTCCATTAGTAACATATCAATTTATAAGGTTTACAATGGTAAAATTTGTAAGATTTTTCTCTAACATTATTCTATTATTATATGGCAAAATGTTTCACAACCTTGATGGAGTCGACCGTAGACCATCTTACCAAAATTATTATTGGTCTTTGTACAATACTAAGGATAAAAAAGATTGATTTGTTACTTTTAGAGAATCGAGATTGAGAAAAGTTGGATAGAATGAAGTCTTTGTTCATACTTGCAGGTTAGGCTACGTTTGGTTCAATGTAAATCGAATTCCGAGTGTAAAATGAATGCAAGGGAAAGTGAATTCCCGTAAGGAAAATAAAATTCGGATGTTTGGTTGTGCAATGGAAAATAGTCTGGAAAACGATTTTCGGTGTTTGGTAACATTCTAAAAATGCTATTTTCCTACAAATTTTTCACATTTTCTCAACTATTTTCTTAGCATCCAAACAAATTTTATTACAGAAAATTTCAATATATACACTTCAAGAAACAAAAATCTGCTTAAAACAATTCATTAAACTAAAAAATTTGGTCAAACTAAGAGAGGAAGAGAGAGTGATCGAAAATTGAGGGAAAGAGAGAGATCGATCATGGGTCATGGGCGACGAGATCAAGACAACAAGATCGGTCATGGGCGATGAGATTGAGACGACGAGATTGGCGACGTCGATGAGCTTTAGGTTGAGAACGAGAACAACACCGCCGATGAGCTTTGGGTTGAGAATGAGAACGATGGTGCCGATGAGCTTTAGGTCAAGAACGAGATCAGTCTTGGGTGGTGACGATCTTGATAGCGGTGCCGATGCTGGGGTACGATCTCAGTGGTGATGCGATCTCGGCAGGACAATCTCGGTGGCGCAAACTCAATGGCGCGATCTCGCCGGCGCGTCTGGGTGGGGCGCGATCTAGCTCTCTCTCTCTCTCTCTCTCTCTCTCTCTCTCTCTCTCTCTCTCTCTCTCTCTCTCTCTCTCTCTCTCTCTCTCTCTCTCTCTCTCTCTCCGCATCTGTGAGCCCCAAAATAATTTGAAAGTAAAACAGAAGTTGCATTCATTTTTCGGGTCAAAAGCCTTATTTTACGATCAAAGTAAATAATATATTCCGAAAAACTCTATTTTCCATGCGCAACCAGACACACGAAAAGGTGTAAAATGATTTCCTAAAATCGTTTGAAGCCAAAACAAACGCAGCCTTAGTGTTTTTTTTTTTTTTTTTCTCCAAGGGTTTTTTTCTTTTTCTTTTTTTCTCCAAGGGTTTTTATAAATACCACCTTGATTTCCCATGTAAGTTGTTTTTTTTTTTTTTTTTTTTTAATTTTTTACTTATTTTTTTTTATATTTCACAAATAATTAATATTTTCTAAAAATACTATATATGTGAATCAATTTATTCTCTATATTANCATATATTTTTTGTCAAAGTTTCTTCGGTATTGAATAGAATAACAACTATTAATATAAAAACGTGGAAGCTCAATAGAGAATGTAAATTAGATTCTAATTGCACTCTAATATTATGGCAAGTGCCATTCAATTAGATTTCAAATACTCTCTAGCTTTGTGCTAAGTGTTTTTATAATTTAAAACTAGTTCATTCCTTTTTAAAAGTAATTTATGTCCACTTTCAACCCCAATTAAAAATATTTACAGCCTATAAAAATATAAATAAGTTTTCTTTTTTGGAAACTTAAACACCATCCCTAGTAACCTCTCACCCCATAAGAATTTATACATATGGAGTGACCATTACATCATGAGGTAGTAACATTCAAATACATAAATTAATAATATTAAACTTAGGTATAAATGTTTCTTATGTAATTATAATCGTGAATATTTTTTAATGCATGTGTACATATGCAAGGATTACATGCTAGTAAAATTGATTTATGTCATTTTTAAAAAAATTGTGCAAGTGAGAAAGAAGCTCATTCCTCCACCGAGTTTCATGAGCCTCTTAACTTTCTCTTATCAATCTTTCCTGGCATTCTTGGAGTAGACTTTTGAGGCTCCGGTATCTCTTCACTAAGAAAGCATGGTGCAATCATGCTGGTCGTTATCATGGTAGTAGTTATCTACAGTACTGCATTGTTGGGTATTAAATTAGGACCTCAAAACGCAAACTATCTATCCCAATGTTAAAGATTGTTTATGTCATTTGTGCAATCCATGCATGTGAGCTACTTGCTTCAGGTTGTTCCTGATTAATTTATGCGGAATCCTAGTAGAGGTGTTGTGCCGTTGGTACACACAAATTTATGCCTTCCTCTGTCACCAAACAATTCTAGTACTTAATACATCCTGAAATTTGTTCCAAAATATTTGCAAAGCATTCAGCAATTTTAGTTTAAAGGGCATGACAAAGAATCAAGATCAAGATGATGGTGGCGGTCTACTTGCAAATATCATATAATTGGCCCATATGTGTGGGATTATCAAAGATTGTTTCTACACTTATGAATCATATAGTAAATAATGTCTAATTCACACAAAATTTAAGGTGACTCTTTGATTATGAAAGACTTAAAAAGTTTGTTGAATTCTTTTTTAGTTAGAAGAGAAGCTAATTGCCTTATGCTCGTGGCTTAGCAATCTAGACCTGCTTTGTTTTTACCCATGGGCCCAAACCCATCTCCTTATCCCAATGTGGGTCTTCTTCCCTTCCAAGGAAGATGGGTTGGGCCCTGGTTCTCTTTCAGTCTTTTGTAATATTCTGATGAAATAGTATATTCGAATTTTGAAGACCCAATCCCACTTTTGGGTTTTGTGTACTCAGCTTTTGTAAAAAAATATTGAAGTGTTCACTTTTATATATATATATATATATATATATTTGTAAGGAAACCCAAATTAGAAATAAAAACTCTTTTTATTTATGAATGTCATTTTGCGATAAGAAAAATGGTGTTTGTTTTATTAAAGACAAGTCCAGGGTCTAATTACATCATGAAAAAGTGTGAGGTACCCTTGTGCACCTGTGCGTCCATCATTCTTTACGGAGTAAATAAGGGAAATCAAATGTTTAATTAATTATTTAATGCACACATTATTATTCAAATTACAGTAATAATTTTATTATGGAAAGCATGCAAAGAGTTAATTCTTCTAAGTTATTATTTGCATATGAGAAGTTAAATTATTTGCATATGGTTGGAAAAGTCTTCTAGCGACTCAACCTATTTTAAGGAAGGGCTATTATTGGAGAGTGGGCATTGGATCCTCTATTCGGGTTCTGACAGATAAGTGGATTCCCTGCCATCCAACAAACAAAATTCTAGTCCCACCACATGAAGTTGATGAGGAGTGGCAATTGTCAAATTTGATAGATTGGTCGAACTTTCAATGGGATCATGGTTTGATAGATGCGGTGTTTAATGGAATTGATGCTGAGGCTATTTATAGGATTCCTCTAAGTCGACGTTGTGTGCCTGATGTTTTGGTTTGGCTACATAATAAAAATGGAAGGTATACGGTGAAGTCCGGGTACTATGTTACGAGGAGGTTGCTGCGAGAAGCTAGCCAGGTGGGGGAAGGTTCAGGTCCGATGTCAAGCAGCATGGTTTGGGCGAGGATTTGGAAGCTTCACATTCCAAATAAAATTAAAGCTTTTGGCTGGCATGCTTGTCACAACATCTTACTGACTAATGAGAAGCTGCAGCAACGACGGATTATTAAGGATGATTCATGTCCAATCTGCCAATGTTTTCCAGAAACATCTATACATGCTTTGTGGGAGTGTGGGGCTGCTCAGGATGTGTGGGCTGGATGTCCAATTCGAATTCTGCAGAAGGGTCTGACTAATCAATTTGGTGTGATGCAGCTATTTGAGAACCTGATGCACAAGCTAACCGAGGAGGATTTAGAGTTTTTTCTGGTCCAAGCGTGGCTCATTTGGAACCAACGCAACCTGGTTTTGCATGGAGGAATTTTGTAGGAGCCTAGTAGGCTAAATGCGAGAGCTGGCAATCTTCTAAGGGAGTTTAAAGAGGCACAAATGCAGCTAACGGTACCAGGTTTCAATGGGCGCTCACAGACATGGCAGCCACCCGAAGGACAAGTATACAAGGTCAATTTTCAGCTTTAGGTGTTAGGGTTATAATTTGGTATGATAGCGGTCAGGTTATGGCAGCTTTGTCGTCAAAGGGTGGTGCTGTTCCAGACAGTGAAGAGGCAGAGGTATTGGTGTGTAGGAAAGCTCTAGAATTTGCAGTGGATGCTGGTTTTTCAGACTTGATCATGGTGTTAGAATATATATTAGTCATATTAGCCCAATATAATAGGCCCAAGCCCATTCCTACTTGTTCTAGTAGTCTAGAGTTTAGTCACTTATATATATTCATGTTAGGGTTCATTGTAATACAGATTATTGTACTACACTCTTATACAATAAAGATGTAGCCCTTAAGGGATTCCTCATTGGATTTAGTCTCCATGGCTTCTCACAGCCACCGTGGCTCAAAACCCAGGAACCTGGAATCCAAAGACCGCCGCACACGCCACCATGCGCTGACAAAGCCTTCGGTTGCTCCTCCTACGCACCGCCGAAGTTCTCGGCTTCCATAAAAGATTATGGAACACGCGCCACTCCTTTGATCACGTAACCCTCGTGTTCTTAGTGTTCCTATTCTATGCTTATCCTTCCGCATCCGCTCTAGCATACACAACATAGTATAACACATTGCGTTTGCTAATAATATTGTTTTATTTTAACATGGTATCAGAGCCAAACTCCGTTCTTGGCATCAAATAAAATCTCTAGCAAGCAAAGAAGATTCTTATGTGCACACCACCATTGGAAGTCACATATGCTTCTTTGCTAGATCTAGACTCCATGGCATCTCGCAGCCACTGTGGCTCAGTGCTATGTCCAAGATCCACAAACTCAAGCAAACTCGTGACATCAATATCAGATTTGTGCAAATCAAGCCTTCGCCTGATGAAATCAACCCCACATATGTGCTCCCCGGCCTACCAAGAGTAAAACCCAGAAATCTGGTCATCTGAAACTCAGTCACGCGCCTCCACGCACCGCAGTCGGCTCCAAAAAATACTCACGCGTCGCCACAAATCTCAAATATCGGATAGGATTGTGACCACACGCGTCGCCCTGTCGGACTCGTGGCTTGCCGATCTGCAAACCCGAGAAGTCCGGTCGTCTATCGCGTTCACACGCGCCGCCTGCGTTTCAAGATCTGCCCCACGCGTCGCTTGCGTTTCCTTATGTGTAGCTCATCAATTAGTCACACGTGTCGCACTATAGGCCATGTCGACCACCGTTCTGAACACGAAAGAAATTTGGCTTTCAACCAATGAAGCACGCGCCTCCACGTGCCGCCCAGATTCTGACTCATCTTTCACGCGCTAGTGGAATACTCGCACGCGCCACACGTGCCTGAAGACTGCTGCTGATGTCACCTTGACGTCATCTAATGATGTCATCTTGCCACATCAGCACCACGCAAGTCCTAATCCAGGTCAGCACCACGTCATCAGGACAAGTCAGCAGCTCTGCAACCCGATCCGTGACCCTACCCGGAACCGACCCGGTCCATGCAGCCGTTGACTTTGACCATGATCTGTTGACTTTGACTTTTGCGTTGACTTTTAACCAAGAGTCAAAATTTCCGGAAAGGCCTATCTTGCTCAGTTTTTCTCGTAGATTCCGATTTTGGACTCTGTTTCTTCATTTGAAACTCCAAAATTGGTGAATTGGCACATTCTTCATTGTGGTTTCTTCAAAGGCATTCTTCAAGGCATCTCCAAGTGATCTTCTCATGCTTATCCAACCTCAAGCCTTCATCGAGCTTCCACCTTAAATTTGAGGGAGGGTGTTAGAATATATATTAGTCATATTAGCCCAATGTAATAGGTCCAAGCCCATTCCTACTTGTACTAGTAGTCTAGGGTTTAGTCGCCTATATATATTCATGTCTCGTGTTCTTGATGTTCCTATTCTATGCTTCTCCTTCCGTATTCACTCTGGCATACATAACATGGTATAACACATCGCGTTGTTAATAATAATATTGTCTATTCAACACATGGAAAGGGACAATACACCTGTCATGAACTCTATTACTTTAGCCTGATCAGATTTGTCCCGCTTGGGAAATATCTATGACGACATTCGTTGTTTGGCTGGAGGTTTGCGACATGTAGAATTTAATAGTGTCAGCCGTAGTGCCAATGGAGTAGCTCATTCCTTAGCTCGTTATGCTAAGCATTTAGGTGAGGATATTGATTGGTTGGAAGATTCTCCACCCCGGCCTTAAAGGCCTTGTATTTGGATTCTATTTCTTTTTCTAATTAAATGATATTGGGTTTGCTTTCAAAAAAAAAAAAAAAGAAAAAAAAAGATATTGGTTTGGTCTAAGAGAGAAAAAGTGGGCTTTGTCTTTTTAATAAACGTGGGTTTGAAATTAAATTCTCATGAAAGTGGGCTGGGTTGGCGTTATTTATTATTGAAAGTAGGCCATGTTAATTGAAACGGTGAATTAGATGGAGCTTTTTGTCAGCTTGAAGTTATATTTGTCCCCCCTTAAGACTGGTTTTTTTCTTTCAAAATATTTTTATTAATCTGTCTTGCAAATTCAAAGAAAGGTAAATCAAGAACAAGAAAAACAAATATACTTGGACAAAGTTGAAATTTTTTTTGGAGAGGAAATTAAAGTTCCATGAGATTAAAGAGCCCTCTAAGGCACTTTATCTAATTTTCCTGTTTGATTCTGGTGGTCAATTTTAAGTGCACTGTAATGTCTGCACGCCTAATATTGTTCGTACAACACCTTTAATTAGTTAAGATTATGATTATTATTAATTTTTTGAGTTATGTTTACTAATTATAGTTTGGAATTCGGTCCACGTTGGTCTATTCGGTCCACTTCAGTGCATACGGTCCACTTTGGTCCAATTCCATTCACTTTAGTCTAATTTAGTCCACTTTGGTCCAATTCCGTCCACTTTAGTCCAATTCGGTGTACTTACATATGAATGGGAATAGACAAGTTTAGGTTGGGAGTACTATTAATTATTTAAGTAATATCAATTGTTATTATATGTTAAGTTTTGATTATCATGATAATCTTCTTAATAGAATGAGAATTTGAATAAAAAATTTGAAACTTAAAAATTTTAGTTATACACCTAAAGAAATTAGGAAAATCCAATGCATAATAACAATAGTTAGAAAATATGGACTACTTTAAAAAGGAATAATATCAATTAAACACACCAAAAATTATAAAATTATATATTTGTAAAAATAGCTAGAGAAATAGAAATTACTTTTAGAAATTGTTTAATTTTTAGGGAGAAAAAATTATCTACAATGAAGCTTAGAGAATTACTTATACTATACCATATTTCAAAATAAATTTATGTTCCCACATATTGTGTGGATATGCAACTAGTCCATCTTAAAGGTTGAGCATTCTCATTTAGTCATGTAAAACCCATAAAAATGCAAAATAGAAAACACCATACCTAAAAAGAGAAACAATTCCTAGCTTCATCCAGTTATTTATTTTGTATAAAATTAAATACAATGCATTAAATTAGTACTTTTTTAATATACAAAAGCACCGTAGCTTTTGTAAAACATTTTCCCCATTTTTTATTCACTTTTCTCTTTCCTTAGAACTTTTTTTGAAAATAATAAGATTATTTTAATATGATGTGATGAGTTGAATGGATTTTTTGAAAAAAAAAATTATTTTAATATGATGTAGCTAAAATGAAGAACGAGATGTAGAGTGTTTTATAAAGGTGATTATGTAAAATAAAAGAAAAAACTTATTACTCTCTGTTTACCTTTAGAGCAATAAACTTATTGAAACAAACGGAGAAGACAGAGAAAGATAGATTGAAGTAATTCACCTTAGAGTAATAAAGAAGAAAAATTAAATGCACTGAGTAATTTTAAGAATCCACATTGCCATGCCCTATATTTTCACATTGGCCTTACTCCGACACAATTACTTCTGAAGTAGGCACCTACTTTCTTCAATACACATCTTGTTGCAATGTCATTGAGTACATCAATCACAACACCACTTCAAATACTTAATTAATAAACAATAATTCAGCAAGAAAAAAGCTTTTCAATTGCAATTTACCATTAAAACAATCTGAAACTATAATTCCATTATATTTTCTTCATGCCATTTCAACAATAATTTGAATTCATCAAAATGTTTTCATCAACATTCCTTTACCGTAAGAAGAAGTTTAGTTGTTGAACCCCTATATATATAGTTTAAGTGTGGTTTCTAGAAAATATAAGTATCTAACTATGAGATGCAAGTAAAGCACAAAAAGGGATGAACGTGCACCTATATGGGACTCAAGTGATGACCTAATCTCTAGTCTTTACCCAAATAGCCCCTTTTTTGGCAACTCAAACAATTTTACTTCACTTTACTGACTTAACCCATAGATGCATGCATAAGCACGACCTAATATTAGAATGACTTTATGGGCTTCATATTTTGACTAGTGATTTTCACTTCACACAGTTTTACACACACTATGGGCTCGTTTGGTAGAAGAATTTGAGTAATGTTGTTTATATTTTTTTGAAATACGTGTGTGTAAAAATACGAGTAATATTATTTAAAAATTGAAAATATGTGTTTAAAATATTTTACTAAACGGGGCCTACATATTTGAACTGAAACTGTGACTTCAAGTCATGATATTGGACTTAAAAATATTCATGACTTCAAGTCACAATTTTAGTTAAAAAATATGGTGTGTGCAAAACTGTATAACAATTTATGTGCAACATGTATTACTCAAAACAAATTTCATACTGTCATTGCACCACGCACGTCATACGTGTCATTGCACCGGCCACAACAATTTCTCCATGTAATATTTTTCTTAAAGAAAATTATTTTGTTCAAATTTTTTTTATTATTATTTTTTTTCACTTTTCTAGCAAAGAAAGTAGGACCACATCTAGCTTAATAAAATTACATCCGTCCATACACTTCTAGAACTCCAAGGTGGTCATTCTTCAACCCATATTATAGCACCTTGGCCCTCCTTTATATTTTACATTTGAATACAGATAATTGTTTAAGTTTAAGTTGACTAGGGAGTAGGGAGGGACAACGAAAATGACACATTTGTACCTTAATGTCTCTTTGTTTTCAATGAGGAATTTTTTTTATATTATGCTACAGTCGTTTAGTTGCTTGGTTAGGTAGTTTTAGCGACAGCCACACACACGAACATCAGTGGTTTGCAAAATTTTCTTCCTCTTTTCTGAATTGCACGTGGAGTTAACGAACATGATTAGCTTTTCTAGAAGGCAATTTTAGTAAAATGCTCAATGCAACAAACGAAGAAACACGAATCCAATATAGATACACAAGGCCCACTTCACCATCCAAATATTTGCAAAATTTCAAACAAATTGTTTGTCAGCTTTTACCTGATTATTATCATCATCGAGTAACTCTAGTTATTTATGAGTATTACTAGGAATTTTCCTTACTAAAATTTAGTTGATCATACACATAGATGCTTAAAAGGAATATTTCATACACATGATGGAATAATTACGTGCCAAAAGAGTTCTTTTAGCGAAATATATATATATATATATATAAAATAAATTTTACAATTTTTTTTTCTCAACGTAAGAATTAAAGTATTATTAAATTATTTGCATATGTCATTTACAATGACAATGAAAATAAAAATAATGGTTTGGAGCAATTGTTGTATTTGTGATAATAATAATAATAATAATAATAATCACCTCCTCTTTAATCTATAACGAAACACCCACCTTTTTAAATGTAAACTATTTACATTAAAAATTGATTAAAAAAATTTCAAATTTTTTATTAGAAGAGGTGTGGATGACAGTTTAAGTGGACGGTGAAATAGAGATCAACTAAATGTTGAAGATTTTGATTCAATTTTTTGGAGAGAGGAAAAGTGAACTCTCGTATGTTCAAGATCCAAAAACTAGTTTTTAAGTGCAAGAATTTGGATCTTCAATAGAACCACATTTTCTCTATTATTTTTTTATTTTATTTTTTTGGATGAATAGAATCACACTCAATCTCATGGCCATAGCGGTTTATACGTATCTGTCAATTTCATAAAATGGCTTACTCGGCTACATATTGTCATCCACACATGGGCAATCATCATTGCACCAGCCACTACTAGTCAAGCAAGTGGAATGAAAGGATAAGTATTTAAATTACCTAGGCAGGGAAAAAAAAATCTCATGTTTGCATGTGGTATGAGTGTGAAAACAAGTAAAGCACAAGGATAAAGATGGGTTAGAAAGTTCGTTTACTTTCTACTTTTTCTTATTTAAGAACTGAGAAAAGAAAAAAGAAAAAAAAAGTTTTTTTTTTTTTTTTTCATACGAGTTAAAAATTCTACTATATCTTAATTTAATTGTATATACATGTGAAACTCCCTTCTCATATTGTTGTATTAGAAAAGTTTTGCTGCATACAAGAGTATATGACAGCAAAAAGAAATGAGCGTGTGTTCAAGTGTCCACTTGATCATGTGCATTACACACATATCCCCTTCTTTTTGCTGTCACTTACATATCTCTATACGTAGCAATTACTATGTACAAATATGCAGTAAAACATTTCCCATCTTGTACGGATTCTTTTCTCTAATACCCCTTTTTTTTTGGGTCAACAATGTCTAAAAATGGCCTAAATCTTGCCCACTTAACAGTCCTACCTGAATGAAAATTGAAATACTGACGTGGAATAAACAAATTAATTACCTGCTTCGCTTCTAGAAAGGCCACAAACAAATTAAGTGACTCGAATTCAACTCAGTCAAACTAATTGCATCTAGCTTTGTCTCTTGCTCTCTCCTTTTCTTTTTGGGTGGGATGGGTGAAAAAAAAATATCAAGCAATACAGCAAAAACATTACAGAGAGAGAGAGTGTGTGTACTGAATTATATTATGAGAAAATGATCTCTTATATACAAAAGTCTCACTTAATTAAAGAACTAACTAATCATTTAACCTCTCTAAGAAACTGAAATCAGCTAAAATAATCACAGAAATATGTGACCAATCAGTGTCTTCATATGCTATTGGGTCTCAATTCGGCAACTTCATCCACTTCATAGAACAATCATGTGAAGTTTTGACGGCCCAAAATTTCCTGCCTTTAACTAATAATTAATTGCCTCAAGTAACTGGAATACTGACCAATCTGCTAACTATTTCAACAACACTGTTTTTAAATGATTTTACCGACTATAATATTGACTGAATAGCCTGGCCTCTGTCCTCCACAACTACGTAGATTTCAGCCCCTTTTTTCAACAGCCATGGACATCAAAATGATAACGATGGAATAGGTCTTTTTGACTTTTTGAATCATATAATAATAGTATACCAAATGATTAACATGAGAATAAATAGAGATTGCATGCAGCAATTAGATATTCATTTTCACCAAGCAGCTATGGCGATCATTGAGATAGAGAAGCTGAGGATTCATGAATGTTCGGTTGGGAGACATCGATCAGTCTCACAAGCACTTCCAAGGAGAAAGAAAACAAAGAAATCGAAGCGCCGGTATGTGTTCGTTCTTCATTTTCTTGTGACTCAAAATAGACCCTTATGGGAAAGAACATAACAGTTCAAGAATTTAAAATAAAAATAAAAATTTACTACTCATTCTATTTAGTGGCATTAGCCCATAAATTTCATCTCTTTCTTTACTATAAACTCTGCTACCCTTGTCTTTTCTACCTTATAAAACCACTCCATAATTTTATTTTATTATCTCCCTTTGGAAATAATTTGAATTATAAATGGTGATTAATTATATTATTTAGTTGAGGAGGAAAAGGGTATTATGATTAATAAGGATGATGTGATAAGCGATGAAGGGTGGTTGAGTGCACCTTATAGTGTAGGTCAAAATCACTTGTTATTGGATTTGTAAGCTGGTCTGATCTAATTCTCCCATCTCCATCTTCATGAAATTGTCCTTTCAAAAACTTCATTTAACTGAAAGACTTTAAGAGTAAAAGCTTCTCTCTTTTCAGTGTAAGATTTGAGTTTAGGTCATTCAATTAATTGACAATTTCCTTCCATTCCTTAGAAAACCCATGTGCATGAGCTATTTTGTGAAGGATAGACCACATAGCAATCTGATTCCCCTCTCTTTGAGCTTTCCATAATTACATGTTTTATCTTTTGTTTAAGATCTTTGAAATGGTGGACAAAAATTTGACTCCCAAAGTGATTGGTCATCTTATGGGTGAGTGAGGGATTGACTTTACCATAATTTGGTTATGTTTTGAGTTGTTTACTTCTTTGAAAGTCTATTTGCTTTAATGTTAAATTAATGAGAGGTTGATTTTTTCACTTTACTCATTATTTTAGGATTGTATCAGTTGAATGTTAACATTACAAAATCTTGACTGCCAAGCTAATAACTAATCGATGTATTTAGCGTACATCTTGGTACTTTGGTAATCCATTATTAAAGAGAGAATGAAAGTAACAACACAAATTTAACCAAGGTACATGTTCATAAACATCAAGCTAGACCGATTGGAGGTCGAGGTACATATCCATAAACATCAGGCTAAACAGAGTGGAGGTGAAGGGTTGTTAAGGAGAGTTTCATGAAAATATGTTAAGAGAGTTTTGTGATGGTATAGGGTTTTTGGAATTGAGATTCAAGAAAAGGACGTATGTTTTGTACTTGCATGTTTGTGTTATTCTTCTCTTTTTATATTTAATATTCTAAGGGTTTTTATAAATAGAATCTATGATTTCTCATTAGAACACCTTCGATTTCTCATGTGACTCCTTCTATTTTCTTCTCTCATTTGAGCATTTTTTGTTCTTATAACACTATGAATCAATCTAGTCTCTGTATCTAATTGTAGGTTTGTGAGAATACTTTATTGGACTATTTAGATCTACCTCAAACTAAATAAATTAGTAGGCCAAAATATTGTCTGTTTTTTCACTAACTTGCAATGGATGTGATATGATGTTAGAATTGCCATTTAAGAAATTTCGTTGATGTAAAAAAAAACGCATGTGTACAGAAATCGATTAATTCCATTAAGATTTATTTTTTTATAAAAATATAATGTTCTATTATTGTCACAGATAAATATAAATTTTTTTTTTTTTGAGAAGGGATAAATATAATGTTTAAGAGGTTTTTACTGAAATTGAAAAATAAAGAACTAAGTTAATATTCACATAAAAATTATAAATCCTTTATTTGTTTCTTTGGGTGTAGTTTTGTTATTCATTATTTTTTTCAAAGTGTCTATGTAATCTTAGGTCATCATTGCATACGTATCTTGCTGACAAAGGATGACATGCACGTCATGAAGTGCACGTCATGCCGACATATTTTAGTTGACGTATTGTCAATGAATAGTTTAAAATTTTCAGTGGCACTGAGCCTTAAAATACGACTTTTCTCAAGGATAATTCATCATGGACTTTGTTTTTGTAAATTAATAAATAGGAGTAGCATCAATATTTAGCCTTTGGATATTCTCTTTTTTTGTTTTTATGCTTATTTTGTATCACATGATTCATCACGAAAATGCCTCACTTCAGCTATTTTTTGTTAACCTCGAATATTTACGTTTTATATGTCACTATCTTTGTTAGCCAAAAAAAAAAAAAAAAAAAAAAAAATAAACTCATGATTTATTTTTTATATTTTTTAAAAGTGCAAGCGGGAAAGAAGTTCGCTCCTCCATAGAATTCCATGATCCACTTAACTTTCTCATAACGATCTTGCTTAATGTTCTTGGAGTAACCTTTAAAGGCTCAGGCATCTCTCCACTCAAAGAGCACGATAAAATCATGTTGTTATTTATCATGGTAATAGCTATCTACAGCATCGTATTTTTGGGGATAAAGCTAGGACCTCAAAACGCAACCTACCTCCCAATGTTCAAGTTTATTTGTGTCATTTGTGCAATTCTTTCATGTGAGTTGCTTGCTTCAATCCTCGTCAATCCCTTAAAGCTGCTCATCATTAATATATGTGGATTCTTTGTAGAGCTTATTCGTCGGAGCTGGTACAAACTAATTTATGAGCTTCTCTGCCATGCATCTAATAAACTGGTACATTGGATCCAACATACATCCCAAGCATTCAAAAGTTTTTCTTTGTTTGGCGGCACAAATAGACAAGATCAAGATGATATCGTCTAATTGGCCTATTTATGTGAATTGGCAATAGTTATTTGGTCGTTTGATATTCGTAAAATTAATGTCAAATTATATGTTACTTTCCCATCAAACTAAGAAACAATTTCTTTGCTTATATAATTTGTTCTTATGTACAATTTATTGTTTTTCTTATCTAAATGCTTGATTAGGCTAATCAAGTTTTGGTTACTTATTAAGTTGTCAAGTTCATCCATTTTTCCCTTCCAAATTTAAATCATGAAGAATATAAAGTTTTGGGATAATCGTTAATGAGATTATGCACATTAAATGAGTTCAGAATTTGGAATAAGATCAAACTTCTAGTATTTTGAACTTTTTTAAGTTTGGTATTTTCGACTCATGAGGTCGAATTTTTTTTCTATTAATAGTTTGATACTCCAGAGATTTTTGGAAACTGAAATATTGAGATTAGTTTTGGATTTTACTTGATGTAATTTTCTCCTTTTTGGAATGGATACTATTCTACAAGGAGACTTTACGCACTTGTAAAGTGAAAATTTTATGTCTCGTTGTCACATGTACAATTCATAACCTCAATACACCCAAATAACTTTCCCAAACAAATATTGAGATTAGGTACTCAAGTTATTTATGAATGTTACTAAATATTAGTCACAGGCTTAAGCTTAATTAATCAGGTTATTCTCGATGATGCTTGGCTAAAAGTCAGTTCCTGTTCACCATCAAGGTGCATGAAGAAGCCAGCACATGAGTCATGAGAATTGCATGCAAAAAATCTCGAGGGTGGTTCTGTCTGGTCAGAGGGGAATCCTGGTTGCATTTAGCATCTTTGGGCTCAAGATGTATAAACTACTATATAGTATTTGCATGAATAAAATTTCTATAGTTTCCCTTAAAAAATATATGGGGTTAACAAGAACACCTGTTAAAAAATTGTTTTATATCAAAATTTTTTACTTTATGTCAGATTTTTTTTACTAGCTTCATATGGTATGGAGTCAATGAAGTTAATTTTTTGAATTCCACTTACTACTTTAGTCATATTTTCAATTCCCTCATATTAATTGAACTCCACGATAATTCATTTTTAATTTCCCAAATATATATATATATATATATATAGAAAAGTTCTAGAATGGAAAACCTTCACTCCTAAGGAATCACAGCTCATTAATGATTAATGGCACGTGTCTTACCATTTAAATTCAATGGTGGGACTCAAAGGGGCAATGGCATGCCCAAAAAATAAAGCACTTCGAAGAAATTTTGGAAAAGAAATTGAAAAAAATAGTATTTTATTCCTTCTAGAGCTTGGCTTTGTTTAAGAGGTTACTGCGTGTTCTACAAGCCTAAAAGTTGTAGGCCAGTGTCTAAGTCAACAAAAAAAAAAACTTCTTTTTGAATGACGCCAGTCATTCAACGGGGCAAACTTAAGTGTGCGTACTATGAAATAGGTGAGTTTTGTTCAGCTTTTTGTAAAAGTGTATAATAAAAAGGTAGAATTTTTTAAGAGTGCATAATAAAAAAGTGCATTTTCAAAAAACTGAGTGTTTAGTAAAAACTGTTAAAAAGTGCTTTTTGAAAAAACTGAGTGTTTGGCTAGCACTTATAAAAGTGGCAGTTTAAGGGATAAATTACCAAAAAGGACAATGTATATATAAGGGAGTTTATTTCAGACTTTTTTTTTTAATGTGAGTTTATTTCATACTTAAATCAACTACTTCATATACTTAAATCAATTTTTCTCTTTCTAAAAAAATTAATTTTTTCTCATCAATATTAGCTAATAATAACCTACCACTTAAGATTTATTGTGAAAATATTGTAAAATTATTGTGATAATTGATACTGATTTTAATTTTAACGTACTATTAAAATTGTTTTTTTCTCTTTCTAAAAAAATTATTTTTTTCTCACCAATATTAGCTAATGATAACCTACCATTTAAGATTTATTGTAAAAATATTGTGATAAAAATTAATACAGATTTTAATTTTAACGTACTATTAAAATTATTTTTTTCTCTTTCTAAAAAAATTATTTTTTTCTCACTAATATTAGCTAATAATAACCTACCTTTTAAAATTTATTGTGAAAATATTATACAAATATTGTGACAACATTTCCTCTTTCTTCTTTTTTTTTCCTTTTTTTTTCCCCTCTTTTTTCTCCTCCACCCACGTACCCTTCTCTTTTTTCTTTTTCTTTTTCTTTTTACTTCTTTCCCCTTTTTCCCTACCACTTCCCCTCCAGAACATTCCACTTTTCACTTTTTTCTTCATCCCTTTTTCTTTTCCCCTTTTTCCCTTTCTCTTTTCCTCTAGAACGTTGTTCCACCACTGAGCTCTTTTTTTTTTCTTTTTTTCTTTTTGACAATTCGAAACCTGCTCTTTCACTTCCTCCAGAGAAGATGATGATGATGATGATGATGATGATGATGATGAAGATGATTGAAATATTGGGTTTGTATTTTTATTTGATTTTGATTTTGGGTTTGGGTTATGGGTTTTCAATTAATGGTTTAATTTTGAGTTGATTTTCTGTGGATTTTGGGTTTGATTTTGAGTTGGGTTTGAAATGGGTTTTGTTGATTTTGTTGATTGTGGTGGTCGATCGGGTTCACGGATGACTTACCACAGAGAGGGCAGAGAAGAGATGAGCGTGAGAGTGAGAGAGCTCAGGGCTTGACAGTAGAGCAGAGAAGAGACGAGAGAAATAAAAGGAAAAGCGTGAGAACTGAGGTATATATCTGCAAGGGTAATTTGGTAAACAGCAAGAGCTAACGGATAAAAATGCGCGTTTCCTTTTGTTTATGGACCTCTGCTGCTGCATATTTGTTGCGCGTTTCCGGACCATTTTTTGCCTTGGCCCAAAACGCAACTTTTTTCAAAAAGTTGCATTTTGGGCTGAGCCAAACGCAAATAACTTCTCAGCATTTTGCAAATGCGCATATTTGGTAAAAGTGGGCTCAAAACGCCCAACCAAACGGGCACTTATGAGTTATGAGTATTAAAAACTGACCTACCATTTAAAGGCAGCTATTGGCTGGTAAGCAAGAAAAAATCATCTACAGAAAAAGCCAAAAAAATCAGCTAAAAGTTTTCAAACTTCCATGGATAATGATGGTAACAACGGTTTTGAATTTGCCCGTAAAGTACAAGAATAATACACATAAGAATTAATTAGCATATTGATTAATTTGATTAATGATAATGATTAATTTTCTATTAAAAAAAATTGATTAATTATTAGGGTCAACAAGTAAAATTATTCATTTTCAAAATCCTATTTTATTGGGTTTTTTCTTTATTTAAATTTTAAACAATTAGAAGCCTGAAAAAAAACAACTTCCCAGTCCTCTAATTTTTCTACTATCTTCAAATTTCAATATAATACAAATAAACTTAAAATAATTACCATTAAAATTTTCTTTATCCTCTACCTTTTATTTTTGTCTTCCACCATCACTACGGTTAACAATAAATGTGTATGATGAACATAAGGAGGATGTCATTAGCAATTTAGGTCACAGTCGACATGTTATAGGATTTGGAAAGTTGTTCTGATCTTATCCTCTCATCTCCATGTTCTTGAATTTGTTCTTTCAAAATCCTCATTTAACTAAAAGAGGCTAATAGTAATAACTTCACTCTTATTTTTATATAATTTGAGATTAGGTAATTCAAATTTCAAACTTCATAGGATTGCCTCTTGAAAACCCTACTCTCTTTTTTTTACTTTTTATTTATTTATTATTGTGGGGGGTAAAAACCCAGAGCTACTTAACGGGCCTGGAATACCGGGTTAAGAAGTATTATATTTCCGATGAGCAATAGTTGGGTGGGGACGGCCCATCTGAAGGCAGAAAGCCCAGAAGTAGAGGGGAGTACCGTCCGAAGAGGTCACTACTGGTCCGAAGATGTCTCACTCCTCAGCCACAAATAGCCTTGATCAAATAAACGTGTGGAAGGTCCGTATAATCTTCCTAGCGATCCCAATGATGATGATAAGTTCTGGGTAGGTCTGGAGATGATCAGAACAATGAGATATCTAAAGAAAAAGCTGCCACCACCACATTTAATACACTGCAACAGCTTTTCTGGCCATATTTATGTGGAGAAGACCCCTGAACAATGTAACCTCAGCTACCGCCACTCACAAAGAACTAAAGTAAGCACATGACGTGACATGCATTCAAGTAGATACGCGGATGAAGAACAGGTGGACGATGGAGATGATGGGAAAGGATGCTATATAAAGAAGAAGGGTCCCTAATAAGAGGGAAGGAGAGAAAGAAAAGAGAAGCTTTACTGTACCTCTGAATGTTGTAATCACTGTTCACTTAATAAAACATCTCTTCGGACATTCATTTAGGGAGTTGTTCATGCATTATTTCATGTTATCATCACTGCAAGTAACCTAACCTATCATTGTTTACTTCATAACCAGCCCAGCTCTTTTACCCACTCTCTACAAATTCATTGTCCTGGGTTTATTGGGCCTTCAACCCATATCTTTTAGGCTTGGGCTACAAAAACGAACCCTACAATTGACGCCGTCTGTGGGAAGAGCTTGTGCAGGGATGAAGACAATGGTAGGTGATGGCTGGACACGGTCAACAAGAAGCGGAGTCTAGGGCATCTTAGCACGTGGACCCTTTTCTTAACCTGGAGCGAAGACAAGACCGTGAGGGTAGCGTACACACCGTGCCCCCTGGTCAGAATCAATCACATGGTGGGAGTCGAATGTCCCATGCAGAGAAGAACCGAGATTTGCAGCGGGAGATTGAAAAGCTAAAAAGGGAGTTACACCATGCAAAGAGGAAACGGGCGTCCTCGTATTCTGACGAGGACCCAGATGACGAGCCGGACGTCACTTACCAGCATAAATCCAGGACACCAGCCAGCCATTCCTATACCTATGAAGAGGAATCTCTTCGCAAGGAGCAACGCAGAAGTCCATCACGGGGAGACGTGGGACACGATGCCATGAGCAGGGCTCTAAACCAGATCTCCTGGTCACCCTTCACGTGCAGGATTAAAGAGGCAAGACTTCCTCAGTGCTTTAACCAACCAACGTTCACCATCTACAACGGCAAAACAGACCCCGTGGAACACGTGAGCCACTTTAACCAAAGGATGGCTGTCTACTCCAAGGACGAAGCGCTGATGTGTAAGGTTTTCCCTTCCAGTCTTGGGCCAGTTGCCATGAGGTGGTTCGATGGGCTGAACCCAAATTCCATCAACTCTTTCAAAGAGCTCACCCAAGCCTTTGGTTCACGTTTTGTCACCTGCCGAAGAGTGGCCCGACCCTTGTCTTTTCTGCTATCTTTGAGCATGCAGGAAGGAGAAACACTGAAGGTGTATTCGGACAGATATTGGGAGATGTTCAATGACATGGAGGGCAATTTTGATGCAATGGCCCTAGAAACGTTTAAGCTCGGCCTCCCTACTGACCATGGTTTAAGGACATCTTTGTCTGGTAAACCCGTTACTAGCATGCGTCAGCTAATGGACCGCATTGAGAAGTATAAGAGAGTTGAAGAAGACCAACAACAAGGGAAAGGCAAGGAGAAGGTTATCCCCCAAGAGAGGAGAGATTTCAAGTCGAATCGATACGCCAACAGCAAACCAAGGAGAGATTTTTCGGCGCAGTCAAGGGCAGCCAACCCCCAGACTGTCAACACCGTATTCAAAGATCCAGTCCATCAAGTTTTAGAAAAGGTCAAGAACGAGCCGTTCTTCAAGTGGCCGAACAAGATGGCAGGGAATCCTGATAGACATAATCGCAATCTCTATTGCCAATACCACCAGGATCATGGACACACGACTGAGGACTGCAGAAGTTTGTGGGTTCATTTGGACCAACTGGTCGGCGAAGGGAAACTGTGACATCTCTTACATCACACTAGTGGTCGAGGAGGTCCGGTAAGTGCGGAGTCCCGAAGGGATGATCCTTTAAAACCCCCTCTGGGAACTATCAATGTTATCTTTGCAGCCCTAGGGAGGACAGGGTCCTAGCCGTCCAAGATCATGTCGGTGGGTCGGCTACCTGCAGGAGAATCTGGTTAAGATCCGAAGACGTGTAAACTGGGCGATCAACTAGTTTTAGGTTTCTCGGACGCGGACAAGGTGGGCACTGTCCAACCTCATGATGAAGCGTTGGTCGTCACCCTCAGAATTGGGGAGTATGATGTGAAACGGGTGATGGTTGACCAAGGTAGCGCTGCAGAAATAATGTACCCTGATCTCTACAGGGGGCTGAACCTCAAACTTAGTGACTTAATACCATATAGTTCTCCGCTAATAAGTTTCGAAGGAAGAGTTGTTACCCCGAAGGGCCAAATACGACTACCTGTACAGACTGGCTCAGAGGTGGTGGAGGTAGATTTTATAGTTGTGGACGTTTTTTCACCCTATACGGCGATTGTAGCCAGACCTTGGCTGCATGCGCTAGGGGCGGTTTCTTCCACCTTGCATCAGAAAATCAAATACCCATTCGAAGGCCAGATTTGCGAAATCCGGGGGGATCAATCCGTAGCTAGACAATGCTTGGTAGCTGCCATTCAACATGAGCCAGGAGCCGAGTCATCAACTACGGCTGAAAGGGGCTTATAGCAACCAAAGTATCAGTCATCGCCCACTAAAGATCCGGACAAGGACGCAGGGTACGAAGATTTGACAAAAGTCCTCATTGGAGATAATCCCGAAAAATTCTTTCAAGTTGGATCCTAGTTACCTTTGCAGGAAAAAGAGGAGTTAGTACGATTTCTTAAGGAGAACCTCGACGTATTCGCCTGGGATGCTTATGAAGCCCCAGGGTTGGATTCGGAATTTATATGCCACCATTTGAAAGTAAACCCCATGATCACCCCTAAAAAGCAGCCCCCTCGGCATCCATCGAGGGAACATGCTGAAACAGTCAGAGAAGAAGTAATAAACCTCAAACAAGCTGGAGCTATTAAAGAGGTTTTCTACCCAGAGTGGTTGGCAAATACTGTGGTGGTGAAAAAGAAGAATGGGAAATGGCGAGTATGTGTGGACTTCACTGACTTAAATAAGGCATGCCCTAAAGATCCATTTCCCATGCCAAAAATCGATCGGCTGGTAGACGCCATTGTCGGACACCCCCGAATGAGCTTCTTGGACACATTCCAAGGCTATCATCAGATACCCTTAGCCCTGGAAGACCAGGAGAAGACTGCTTTCGTGACTCCCATGGGTAACTACCACTATAAGGTGATGCCATTCGGTTTGAAAAATGCAGGTTCTACTTACCAAAAGATGATGACGAGGATGTTTGAACCACAGCTGGGAAGAAATATTAAGATTTACATAGATGACATGGTGGTGAAGAGCAAAATGGTGGCCGAGCACGTGAAAGACCTAGAAAGTACCTTTGAAGTTCTCCGGAAATACAAGCTACGCTTGAACGCTTCTAAGTGCTCATTTGGTGTGGGATCAGGCAAGTTTCTAGGGTATATGGTGACTCACAGGGGAATTGAGGTCAACCTTGATCAGATAAAGGCCATCAATGAGTTGCAAGCTCCTCGGAATCCCAAGGAGGTTCAGAAACTGACAGGGATGACGGCAGCCCTAAATCGATTTATCTCTCGATCAGCGGATAGGTGTCGGCCCTTCTTTTCCTTGATTAACAAGTGGAAAGGATTCGAGTGGACGAAGGAGTGCGCTGTGGCCTTCCAACAGTTAAAAGATTATCTAGCTCGACCACCAATTATGTCCAGCCCTAAGCCCGACGAGGTCTTGGTCGCGTATATCGCTGTAGCTACCCATGTTGTAAGCTTGGTACTGATCCGAGCAGATGGCGGTGTGCAGAAACCCGTTTATTGTGTAAGCAAGTCGTTGCATGATGCCGAGATCCGTTATTTACCGTTGGAAAAGGCTATTCTAGCAGTTGTACTCGGTACACGAAAGCTCCCACATTACTCCCAAGCCCATACAGTCGTCGTTCTCACCCAGCTTTCGCTCAGGGCTATACTCCGAAGTGCAGACTACACAGGAAGAATTGCAAAATGGGGGGCGATCTTAGGGGCTTTTGATATCAAATATATGCCACGCACCTCGGTCAAGGGCCAGGTGCTTGCTGATTTGGTAGCCGAGTTCACGGAGCCCCGATTAGAAGAAGTAAAGCTGACATCAGACATGGATGAAAAATCGGTTGGTATGATCTCATACTAAGGCCCTTCCCATTGGGAGGCGTACGTGGATGGTGCTGCAAACTAGAAAGGCTCTGAAGTGGGGCTAGTGCTGATATTCCCCGAGGGAATCGTTATTGAAAAAGCATTAAGGCTGGGTTTCTCGGCAACAAATAATGAGGCGAAATACGAAGCCCTATTGATGGGGATGAGTATGGTCCAAAAGATGGGGGGAAAGGCAGTAAAGTTATTCTCGGATTCAAGGCTGATTGTGGGTTAAGTACAGGGGAAGTTTGAGGCAAAGGACGAAAGAATGCAGGGATACTTGAGCTGAGTCAAACATCTGCAGTCAGGGTTCAGCTTGCTGCATATTCCTAGGAATGGTAACTCACACGCTGACTCCTTGGCCACTCTAACCACCTCTTCGGCACAAGATTTGCCGAGAGTTATCCTCGTTGAGGACTTGTATAAACCCACTGAAGCAGGAAAAGAAGTAACTCAAGTACATCAGGTCAGGGCTGGACCCAGTTGGATGGACCATTTAGTTAAGTTTCTAAAGGAAGATATCTTGCCTGAAGAGAATGGAAAAGCCGATAAAATTCAGAGGATAGCAGCTAGGTTCTGGTTGTCTGAAAATCAGAAACTATACAAACGTTCCTATTCAGGACCGTACTTGTTGTGCATACATCCTGAAAAGGCTGAGCTGTTATTAGAGGAACTGCACGATGGAATCTGTGGAAGCCACACTAGAGGTAGATCTTTGGCTCACCGAGCCATCACTCAAGGTTATTGGTGGCCAAACATGCAAAAAGAAGCCCTAGATTATGTTAAAAAGTGTGATCAGTGTCAGCGATTCGCCCCACACATTCATCAGCCAGAAGGGACTCTCAACCCGCTATCCAGCCCATGGCCTTTCGCCCAATAGGGCTTGGATATCGTGCGACCATTCCCTAAGGCTGCAGAAAACAAGAAATATCTGCTGGTCAGCACTGACTACTTCACCAAGTGGGTCGAAGCAGAACCTCTTGCCAACATCCGAGACGTAGACGTGCAAAGGTTCATGTGGAAGAGTATAGTTACTCGATTTGGAGTCCCATGTATTCTCATCTCGGACAATGGCCTACAGTTTGATAGCAAAGCATTTAGGAGTTATTGTAGCGAACTGGGGATCATGAATAGGTACTCCACCCTAGCTTATCCCCAGGGTAATGGCTAGACCGAAGCTGTCAACAAGGTCATTGTAAATGGCTTGAAAAAGAGATTAGATGACGCGAAGGGTAAATGGGTAAAAGAATTGCCACATGTACTTTGGGTTTACAGAACTACTCCACGCAGGTCTACTGGAGAGACTCCTTTCTCAATGACCTACGGGGCTGAAGCTGTCATACCTTTGGAAACTGGATTTTCGACGCTGAGAACTAGCTCGTTTAGTCCGACAGGTAACAATGAACAGCTAAAGAAGAGTTTGGACCTGATTGATGAAATGAGGAAAAATGCGATGGTCCAATTAGTGCATTACCAACAAAAGCTTAGACAGGGCTACGACGCCAACGTAAGGCTCAGACCTCTGGAACCTGGTGATCTGGTACTAAGAAAGGTGGTTGGCACCGCCAAGAACTCAGCTTGGGGAAAATTAGGGCCTAATTGGAAGGGTCATATCGTATTACTTCAGGAGCTGGCATTGGGGCATATTTCCTTGAAGATCTGGATAGTCATGTGATACCACGCCCATGGAATGTAAATAACCTCAAAAGGTATTATTATTAATCAAACTTTTCTTTTAATCAGCATATTGATCTGCTACTATTCCTTCAAGTGTTTAAACTTAAATCCATTCATGCCTGTAGTCCTCGGACCAGATGATATGGGTTAGTTAGCACTCTGTTACGATTTCTTTAAGTGTTTAAACTTAAATCCATTCATGTCCGTAGTCCTCAGATCAGATGATATGGGTTAGTTAGCACTCTGCTACTATTCCTTTAAGTGTTTAGACTTAAATCCATTCATGCCTGTAGTCCTCAGACCAGATGATATGGGTTAGTTAGTACTCTGCTACTATTCCTTTAAGTGTTTAAACTTAAATCCATTCATGCCTGTAGTCCTCGGACCAGATGATATGGGTTAGTTAGCACTCTGTTACGATTTCTTTAAGTGTTTAAACTTAAATCCATTCATGTCTGTAGTCCTCGGACCAGATGATATGGGTTAGTCAGCACTCTGTTACGATTTCTTTAAGTGTTTAAACTTAAATCCATTCATGCCTGTAGTCCTCGGACCAGATGATATGGGTTAGTTAGCACTCTGTTACAATTTCTTTAAGTGTTTAAACTTAAATCCATTCATGCCTGTAGTCCTCGGACCAGATGATATGGGTTAGTTAGCACTCTGTTACGATTTCTTTAAGTGTTTAAACTTAAATCCATTCATGTCTATAATCCTCGAACCAGATGATATGGGTTAGTTAGCACTCTGCTACTATTCCTTTAAGTGTTTAAACTTAAACCCATTCATGTCTGTAGTCCTCGTACTAGATGATATGGGTTAGTTAGCACTCTGTTACGATTTCTTTAAGTGTTTAAACTTAAATCCATTCATGCTTGTAGTCCTCGAACCAGATGATATGGGTTAGTTAGTACTCTGTTACGATTTCTTTAAGTGTTTAAATTTAAATCCATTCATGTCTGTAGTCCTCGAACCAGATGATATGGGTTAGTTAGCACTCTGCTACTATTCTTTTAAGTGTTTAAACTTAAACCCATTCATGCCTGTAGTCCTCGTACCAGATGATATGGGTTAGTTAGCACTCTGTTACAATTTCTTTAAGTGTTTAAACTTAAACCCATTCATGCTTGTAGTCCTCAGACCAGATGATATGGGTTAGTTAGCACTCTGTTACAATTCCTTTAAGTGTTTAAATTTAAATCTAGCTATACCCGTTGTCCTCGAACCAGACGGCTTGAGTAAGTTAACACTATCACAGCTCTCTGACTGCTTGAATCTAAATCCAACGTAACGGTTTCTATTGAAGTATCACTCTCTGATGAGCCATGATTGAGATTCCTGAATGTGTTTAAATTAACCCTAATCTATATTGCCTCTTATTCTTTTGTGCACATTTGGAAAGGCTTGTGGAGCTTTTTACTATAACCCCTGTAGTTTTCGTTGTTTAGTAATAGTTCTCATACATTCTGCCCCTTTCTAATACCAATCTTAGTCATGCGCGTTGTTAACGTAATATTAGGATCACGATCACCCACATACCCATAAAGTTAAAGTACAGGACTTAATAATAGTAGTAGGTTGTATCACACACAACAAAGGAAATAAATACGAAGGAGAAATTGCTTCATTAGTTAAAAGAGTAGCTTACAATCTCTTACACAAAAAAAAAAAAAAAAAAAAAAAGCCCTATACATCTACTCTTGAGCTGGAGGGACAACAAGATCAGCAGCCTGGCCTACCCGAGCAGCATCTTCTAGGGCTTGGCTCTGGGACTCAGCAAGAGTCTTCTCTTCGTCCGACCCTTGATCTTTGTCTTTGGCTGGTTCAACTGGCTGACCAGCCTCTCTGGGTGCATCAAGGGCGAATGGGGAAGCTTGACTGACTAAGCTTTGCTCCGTAGCCTCAAAAAGCTATGGAGCAGGAGGAGGGTCAGTCTCTGGGAGCTCTTGGATGTCTGGATCATAGTATATGCTCCCAGGTAGCCTCAGGGGAGAGTCTGAAGGGACCCCAGCAACGTCCAATGCCTTCTGTCAGGTTACATCGCAGTACTCACGAGCAATCGAAGCAAATTACTCCGTAAGCTGTTTCCCAGTCTCATCCACTCCCAGCTGATATGCCGCTTTTCTCTCAGCTTCAATTGACTCCTTGGCCAGTTGAACCTCCTGCTCGGCTGCTCAGGCACCCTTCCTAGCTTTTTGGAGTTCAGCCTTGAAACCCTTCACTAGCTCCCTCTCGGTCGCCAAGTTGATCTCTGTCATGCGCAATTGTTTGCGCTGCTCCTCGACCTGGGTCTCGGCGTTTTGGAGGCCGGCCTTGTAGTTGTCCCTCTGCCTGGTCACAGCTTTAAGCTGCTCAGACGTGCGAGCATACTCTTCCTTCAGCTGGCTAAGAGTTTTCTCCGCCTCGGATTGAGACTGGACTGCTACTTGGGCCACGAGGTAGGACTTCTTGTTCCATTCCTTAGCCACGTAGATTTGCTGAGTAATCTGCATGACAACATGTTCGACATGGGATGAAGAAAGGAAGCAGAGCAAATCAAAAATAGAACCTAAATTAAGAGAATGAGTTTATTTACCATGGCTATATCCCTCTTAAGGGATAAGAAGAGCTCCTGCTGGTTGAAGTGCCTGTAAGACTCCATATCATGAGGGAGGAGGAGTGGCTGCTGCAGGGCCTCAGCAACATACCCTGCCCTTCCCCTATCATAATTCCTGAGGGATGTATCCCAAGGAATGGAGGCGCCATCCAGCTCCAGCCTTGGGGACCAGATGCGAGGTCCCCCTCCTCGACGTACCTCAGCCCCGAGGACCTCGTCTCAGCTTTCGGTGGAAGTGGCCCTTTTTCCTCGAGGCTCTCTCACTGTCTTCTGTTACTTATTCGTTTTTGGTGGCATCCCCACCTCCCTCTCTTCAGGCTCGAGGGGCCTCTTTTTCTGTAGGTTCGGCATGGGCTTCAAGCCGAGTTCAGGAGCCTTAGGAGGCGCTGGAGGCAGGATCTCTACTGGTTGAGAGGTCCCAGCGCCTTTTTGCTCGGCCTTTTGGCCCCTATTCTTCATCAGGCGTTTCAAATCCGCCATGTCGTCGTCTGAAGAGTCGTCGGGGAGGGCAGTTATCAAAAATGGGCGGACACTGGACTGCCTGTCACCTTCTTCCTCAGCGTCCGAGACCTCTACCACTTGATTTGCCCCTGAAGCTTCCCCCCCGAAGTGGAACTTGTCTATTTGTTCTTCTAGCGAGGAGGTGGAAGAACCAACCTTTTCACCCTCAACGTTTGGTCCGAGGGGAACTTGCTTGAGTGGCTGGACGAGAGGGGTATACCCTGAGGGTGTGGGTGTGGTACAGGTGGAAGGTCGTGCGGTGCCAAAAAACCCTTAAACTCAACGTCAATACGGTTGAGACGTTTGTCTCCCTGGATTATTGCGTTGCCGACCGGTTGGAAGTCTTTTGGCTTCGCTTTGTACCCTAGGATGAGGGGAGCTGATCGGAGTTGTCCGTCCTTACTTACGAAGATCTCGGACCGTAGCAAAAAGTTGAGCGCGGCGAAGTTGGTGAGGCTGAGCCAAGGAGAGATGTTTCTTTTATCTGTTACAAGTCACAACAGAGTTTTGTTAGAAACTGGAAAGCAGCAACACAAGAAGAATCAAAAAACTGTTAAAAGACGAAGATCCTGAGCCTATGGTTAGTGTGCCTAAGTCTAATGTGTCCCACCTGGCTCTCCTTGTCTGGTCGGACAGTGAGGGCCGTCATGCCACGCGCCCGAGATAATCACATAGTCATATGTTATGGGATATGGAAGCTGGTCTGATCTAATTCTCCCATCTCCATCTTCATGAAATTTTTCTTTCAAAAACTTCATTTAACTGAAAGAGTTCAAGAGTAAAATAAGAGTGAAAACTTCATTCTTTTCTGTGTAAGATTTTTGAGTTTAGTTCATTCAATTAATTGACAATTTCCTTCCAATCCTTAGAAAACCGATGTGCATGACCTACTTTGTGAAGGATAGACCACAGAGCAATCTGATTCCCCTATCTTTGAGCTTTCCATTATTACATGTTTTATCTTTTGTTTAAGATCTTTGAAACGGTGGTCAAAATTTGACTCCCAGAGTGTTTGGTCATCTTTTGGGTGAGTGAGGATTGAATTTACTATAGTGTCATCTTTTGGGTTGTTTGCTTCTTTGAAAGCCTATTTGCTTTAACGTTAAATTAGTGAGTTTGATTTTCTTAACTTTAATCATTATTTTAGGATTGTATTAGTTGAATGTTGACATTACAAAATCTTGACTGCCAAGCTAATAACTAATCAATGTATTTGGGGTACATCTTGGTACTTTGGTAATCCATTATTAAAGAGAGAATTAAAGTAACAAAACAAATTTAATCAAGGTACATATCCATAAACATCAAGCTAGACCGATTGGAGGTAGAGGTGGAGGTCAAGGTACATAACCCTAAACATCAGGCTAAACAGACTGGAGGTGGAGGGTTGTTAAAGAGAGTTTAATGAAAATATGTTAAGAGTGTTTTGTGATGGTATAAGGTTTTTGGAATTGAGATTCAAGAAAAGAATACTTTTGTTTTGTACTTGCATGTTAGTGTTATTCTTCTCTTTTATTTATATTTAATATTCTAAGGGTTTTTAAATATAGAATCTTGGATTTCTCATTAGACAACCTTAGATTTCTCATGTGAATCCTTCTATTTTCTTTTCTCATTTGAGCATTTTTTTTGTTCTTACAACACTATGGATCAATCTAATCTCTGTTATCTCATTATGGGTTTGTGAGAATACTCTATTTGACTTTTTAGATCTACCTAAATAAATTAGTAATCCAAAATATTATCTGTTTTTTCACTAGCTTGCAATGGATGTGATATGACGTTAGAATTGCCATTTAAGAAATTTCGTTGATGTAAAAAAAAACGCATGTGTATAGAAATTGATTAATTCCATTAAGATTTATTTTTTTATAAAAAAATAATGTTCTATTATTGTAACAGTTTATATTCACATAAAAATTATAAATCCTTTATTTGTTTCTTTGGGCTTAGTTTTGTTATTCATTATTTTTTTCAAAATGTCTATGTAATCTTTGGTCATCATTGCATATGTATCTTGCTGACAAAGGGTGACATGCACGTCATGCATGCATGTCATGAAGTGCACGTCATGCCGACAAATTTTAGTTGACGTATTGTCAATGAATGGTTTAAAATTTTTTGTTGACTTGTCCATGCAACCTTACCACTGAGCCTTAAAATACGACTTTTCTCAGGATAATTCATCATGGACTTTGTTTTTGTAAATTAATAAATAGGAGTAGCATCAATATTTAGCCATTGGATATTCTCTTTTTCTGTTTTTTTTTTTTTTTTTTTTTGGCTTATTTCGTATCACATGTTTCATCACGAAAATGCCTCACTTGAGCTCGAATTAAGTTTTACAGGTCACTATATATCTTTGTTAGCCTTTTTTTTCTATAAACTCATGATTTATTTTTTATCTTTTTTAATAGTGCAAGCGAGAAAGAAGTTCGCTCTTCCACAAAATTTCATGATCCACTTAATTTTCTCATAACGATCTTGCTTAATGTTCTTGGAGTAAGCTTTAAAGGCTCAGACATCTCTCCACTCCGAGAGCACGATAAAATCACGTTGTTCTTTATCATGGTAATAGCTATCTACAGCATCGTATTTTTGGGGATAAAGCTAGGACCTCAAAATGCAACCTACCTCCCAATGTTCAAGTTTATTTGTGTCATTTGTGCAATTCTTTCATGTGAGTTGCTTGCTTCAATCCTCATCAATCCCTTAAAGCTGCTCATCATTAATATATGTGGATTCCTTGTAGAGCTTATTCGTCGCAGTTGGTACAAACTAATTTATGAGCTTCTCTGCCATGCAACTAATAATCTGGTACATTTGATCCAACATATACCCCAAGCATTCAAAAGGTTTTCTTTGTTTGGCAGCACAAATAGACGAGATCAAGATGATATCGTCTAATTGGCCTATTTATATGGATTGGCAATAGTTATTTGGTCGTGTGATTATACTTTCATTACATGTAATATCTTTAAGAATAGCTATTTCTTAAATTGAGTTCTAATTATAATTATTCATTTTTAAAATATTTGTATTAGTTATTCCTTAAATTGAAGAATATTTATTTACTTCTAAAAGGGTTGTAACAACAGTTAAAAGCCTTGTAAGTTGTAGTTAAAATGACAGTTCTTAATGTTTTTAATAGAAACATTGGGAATTTAAATATGCATTCTGAATTAAAAATAAAAAGAGAGAGAAGGTTGAGAGAGAGAGAGAGGGAATTGTAATAGCTATATCCAATGTATGTAAAGCATGATTATTGGTTGATTAGAGTTGTGTAAATACACCTCATCAGTCATCAACTTCTACATATGCTATAGTAGCATAAGTCCATCAATTACTTTTCTCTTGGTAGTCTTATGCTTCTATCAATTATTTTGATCCTCTCTTTTGCGTGTGTATATGAGAAATTTTGATTGGAAGACCAATGTGACTTTTTGTTAAGGAATGTACATTACTTTTTTTCAGCTTTTACTAGATTTATGCACATAAACATTCAACAATAGTAATGATGAGGCAATTTTAGATAGGTGAGTGAGGTGTGGTCATCTTGTCTTTCGTAGTATTATGAATGAATCAATGAACCACCACTTGAGAGAGAGAGAGAGAGAGAGAGAGAGAGAGAGAGAGAGAGAGAGAGAGAGAGAGAGAGAGAGAGAGAGCACTTTTACTAGTACGATTATTCCAAAATTACCCATATCGCCAAAGTTTCAACTTTTTTTTTGCAAAAGACACCTCAAAATCTTCTCAGGCCATCCCTATTTAATCAAACTAAACACATATTCACCACAAAACATAACATGCACCCACCAAAAAAAAAAATCATATCAAGGAAAGACTAATTAAAAAAGATTTAACTGAAGTATAGCGACACTAAAGTATGCAAAAATCATACTTTACTATAAATTATCTTTTAAAGAAGAATTAAAGTGTATATATATATATATATATCTGTTTACTATAGCGACACTAAAGTATGCATGCATCACTTGCTATCTGCATAGCATTGAACGATGTTTAAAAAATAAGAAATCTTAAATCCACCTAATTAAGTAGTTGCACACTTTCCTGGCTTCCTATCATGCCCACTATTAGATATCAAGATCATTAGTCACATGGAGGGACCGCCAAATAGTCGTGCTTAAAGGGCTAGATTTTCTCTCATTAAAATACTACACAATAATTTGGTTCAACGGGTTATTTAGATTTTTTTTTTTTTCCAAACTTGGACTAAGATTTGTCAAGTTTGTGAAAGTAACCAAGATTTGAATGCTATATTCATTTGAACTATAAATTTCAAAAATATGATTTTTTATGTGGACTGAAATAAAACTATATAACTTCAAGATATTTTATATGTATAATCTTATTAAACACTGGATCCAGTCAATGAAAGTTATACACAATGACATAGAAATTAGTTTTGGGGACAAATTAATCACTGGTCTATGTACACATGGGTCTGGTAACGAGGATATAGCTTAATCATAATCATAAATATGATTAGATATGTAAATCGGTTAAAATCAATGAAACTTTTTTAATCTTTTTTTGAACTCATTGCAAATTGCAAATTCTAATTTTTTTAGAACTCATAGTAAATTATGATTTTTGATGTTTTGAAACGGCATATTTGTAAAACTAATGTCAAAGTACATGTCACTTTCCCATCAAACTAAGAAACAATTTCTTGCTTATATAATTTGATCTTTTGTACAATTTATTATTTTGCTTATCTAAATGCTTTATAAGGCTAATTAGGTTTTTGGTTATTTATTAAGTTGTCAAGCTCATCCACTTTTCCCCTTCCAAATTTAAATTATGACGAATATAAAGTTTTGGGACATTCGTTGATGAGATTATGCACGTTAAATGAGTTTAGAAATTTGGAATAAGATTGGATGAATTCTAAAACATTAGAATTTACAATTTACAGTGAGTTCAAAAAAAGATATAAAAATTTTCATCAACTTTAAACAATTCACATATATCTAATCACATTTATATTCTTAACAATTTTGTGACTATAGTTGCTCTATATTCCCATGACTAGGCCCATGTGTAGACCCGTCATATGTCCCCACAAAAACTAGTTTTTATGTCAATCTATAACCCCGAATGGCTGGATCCAAAGTATAAATTAGATTATATAAATGAATTTTCTTGAACTTATACAGTTTTATTTTTGTCCACATAAAAAGTCTTGTTTTAAAAATTTATAGTTTAAACAAATATATCAGTCAAATCGTTGTTACTTTCACAAAATTGACACATCCTTAATCCAAGTTTGAAAGAAAATAAAACTTCTAGATAACCCATTGAACCAAATAAATAAATGTGTAGTACTTTAATGAGAAAAAAAATCTAGCTCATTTCTTTAAATCAATATAGCTCAAATAATTAAATAAAATTTGTAAGGAAACACCAAAAAATATTTGATTAATGAAAAAAACATTATATTTTTAGCAAAATATAACTAGTCAAGAAAAGGTTACCTAAGTCAAGGAGACGTTTAAATTTTTTGCACTTCTCTCTTAATCATTCCTTCTAATTAAGATCCACAAGCTCCACTCCCAATTCCATCAATCCAACCACTATGCACTCTTAGCATGATAGTTACTCCACAAGTACGAAGTTCTTGTGAGGTGTGGGGGCAAAAGCCGAGATTCAAGTCTCTAAGAGAGAGTTTTACATACATATACATTTAGATTAGATTAGAGTAAAATTTCTATTTTGTATAAATAAATAAAAAATTCCATCAATCCATATTAGTAATTCTATCTACTTAGCGGTCAAATAATCAACTATAATCTTGCAACAATATTAGTATACTAATATCGTTGGAAGATTTTTTTTAGCTGCTAATATTCTATGTTAAAGGAGTTTTCTATAGACATAAGTTGTAGACATTCTTCTCCAAAAAAAAAAAAAAAAAGAGAAGTTGTAGACATGTTCAATTTCAGGAATGAGAAGAGAAATAGGACCAAGACTTTTTATTGAAGGAGATTTTGTCACATTTGTGTACAAGGCCTTTTGAGAAAATCTGATTCTTTTGACTGGATTACTGCAGATGTGTGGATAACAAAAGACTTTGAATTTTGTTTATTTTCTTGGACCCTCAAATCTTGTAATGGACCCTTGAAAATTCTAGTGTTGACTATATATAGCTTCCTCCTCTATGTCCCTCTCCTTTTTGTGCTGTCGTGACCCGTGAGGGAAGAGGCTTCCTTCTTGGTTTTCTTTCTCCAATGATATATTTCAATTCATCTCGCGCGACCCCACACCCCCCCCCCCCCAAAAACACACACACACACACACACAATAAAAATAAAAATAAAATTAATGCAGAAAATGTGGTTCTATTGAAGATCCAAATTCTTACTTTTTAAAAGTTTTTTTTTTTTTTTTTTGGGTATAAAAGAGAATTTCAAGCTACGTACTTTTCTACCCTCCAAAAAATTAGATCTATTTTACCGTTCACTTAAACTGTCATCCACACATTTTCTAATAGGAAATTCAAAAAAAAAAAATTAAGCTGTTTTCTTTTTTCTTTTTTCTTTTTTTAATAGAATTTTTAAAGCCACTTTTCAGTATTTGAGAAAGGTTGGTGTAAATAATTTGTATTTTAAAAAAAAAAAAGGTGAGTATTTTGTTCTAGTAATTACTTCAAACCATTATTTTTATTTTCGTTGTCATAGTAAATGATACACCCAAATAACTTAATAATATTTTAATTCTTACCGTTGTGAAAAAAATTATAAAATTTTTATATTTGTATTTTTGTTTTCTATTAAAAGAATTCTTCAAGCACGTGATTATTCCATAAGCGTATGAAAATTCCTTAAGTGTTAAGATCAACTAAATTTTATTAATACGTATAAATAACTCAAATTACTCGATTATGATAATCATCAGGTAAAAGCTGACAAACAATTTGTTTGAAAAATATGGTTTTGCAAAGTATTTGGACGGTGAATTTGGCCTTGTGTGTAGCCAAATTGGATTAGAGTTTCTTCGTTTGTGGCATTGAACATTATACTAAAAACCAAACCAAGTCCGCTAACTCCACGTGCAATTCAAAAAAGAGCTAGGAAGAAAATTTTGAAAACCACTTGTTGAATACAGATGTTCGTGTGTGTGGCTGTGGCTAAAACTTCCTAACCAAGCAACTATACGACTGTAGCAAAGGTACAAATGTGTAATTTTCGCTGTCCCTTCCTAGTCAACCTAAACAAGGAATTATCTGAATTCAAATGTAAAAGATAAAGAAGGGACAAGGTGCTATAACGTGGGTTGGAGAATGACCAATTTGGATTTCTAGAAGTGTAGGGAAGGATGTAAATCCCTTTTGATGGGACTGACGAAGTAGATCATGGAAGAGGTAATCTGGACCAACGAGGCAAGCCTTCAATGACAAGCATACACTTCACTGACGACTCTGAACATTTCATTCAATGCCATCAATAAATGTCAAGGACGGTTACAAAACCAATCGAACAGACCATTGGGACAAAATTAAAGCCACATGATGAGGCCAGAAAACGTTACCCAGAAGGATATTAAGAACCACTATAATTACCCAACGGCTAGAGACTACAACAACATATATAAAGCCCTCACACGCCCCAAAGAAAAGGTATGAACATATTGAGATTGATACTATTTGATTGCTTACTCTTGAGTAATTTTTGACACTAACTTTAGCATCGGAGATGTTGTGGCAGGCACCACACCGATGACCGTCCTTGAGAAAAGATCTTTGCAAGAGGCTGAAGATCGTCTCTGTCTACATTCATTGACTGACGAATTCACACTTCATCAGTTTGGTGCCGTCTGTGGGGAACAACATTTTTCGCGTTCAAACTCGAAATAGTGGTTTCTTATTCTTATTCTTTTTAGGATGGAGTCCAATCAAGATTCTGCAGCCCTAGCTCAGCAAGTTCAGGCCCTTGCAACCACAGTTGAAGAGCTGACTAGGCAAAACCAGGAAATGAGGCTACGACTTCAGCAAGAGGAAAATCATTCGAAGGGAAATCAGGAAGACGAAGGGGATAGCTACAGAAGAAGTGACCATCGAGGGCCAAACACTCCCGCCGAGCAAAATTCAGACATTCTTCGGGAGATAAGGAGGGAGATGGATGAACTAATTAAGGAATGCCATCAAAGAAAAAACAGAGCGGAGTCTGGATCGGATGGTTCGAGCGACGGATTCGCCATTCACAACAGCAGTCCTTGACTATCCAGTGCCGTCAAAATTCTGGTTACCTCAGCTCAAGCCCTTTGATGGGCTGAAGGACCCCCAAGATCACCTGAATACTTTCAAAACGACCCTGGAACTTCAGCAGCCCCCAGATGAAATATTGTGTCGTTCCTTCCCAACAACACTCAAGGGGGCTGCCCGAGAGTGGTTCACGAAGTTGCCAACGTCGTCCATCGACACATTCGAGCAGTTGAGCAATGCCTTCCTACGCCATTTTATAGGAGGACAACGACCAAAGAGAACCGCGGATCACTTGCTCACCATCAGGCAAGGAGAGAAGGAGACCTTGAGGTCATATGTGAAACGCTTTACCAGGGAGACACTGGAGGTAGACGAGGCTGACGATATGGTGCAGTTGACAACCTTCAAGGCAGGGTTGAAGTCTAGGGAGCTCGTTACCTCACTCGCGAAGAACCCCCCAAAGACAATGGCTGAAATGCTCCTTAAAGCGCAGAAATACATGAATGCTGAGGACGTATTGGCTGCTATCAGGGACGAAGGTAGACCGGGGGACAAAGGGAGAAGGGAAGACGACCGTAGAGGACAAAAGCGAGACCGTTCAGATTGTCGGAATAATGACGGAGTCAGAAGGAAAGATGATAAAAGTCCACAAACGGTAAAATTCACCCCTCTTGTTATCCCTGTTGACAGAATTTTGACGCAGATTCAAGATGAACACTACCTTAAATGGCCACGGCCATTGCACTCGTCCCCTAGCGTCCGTGACAGGAGTAAGTATTGTCGATTCCACAAAGATCATGGCCATTAAACCGAAGATTATAGGGATCTCAAAGAGCAAATAGAGGAATTGATACGAAAAGAAAAGTTGCAGAAGTTTATAAAGAAGGGAGAGTACAACAAATTCCGAGATGAAAACAAAAGCCAACATGAGTCCTCGTCCAAGAGCGAAAGTTGTCAGTCCCAGCCTCCCCAAAATGTGATCGGGGAAATACAGACGATCGCAGAGGGGCCTGTCACAGGAGGCTCATTCAAATCACTTAAGAAAACACATCAACGATAGGTGAATAGCGTCCACATGGAGCCCCCACCTAAGTACAGACGAACTGATCAGGATATGACCTTTAACGAAAACGACGCTAGAGGAGTGAAACAGCCTCATAATGACCCTTTGGTTGTAATGCTTACCATAGAAGGGTTCAACACCAAAAGGATCCTCGTAGACAACGGCAGTTCTGCTGACATTATCTACTTTCCTGCATTCCAGTAATTGAAACTGGATCTAGGAAGACTACGTCCGTTTGATTCCCCCCTTGTTAGCTTCAGCAGTGACAGAGTATATCCCAAAGGCATAGTGACGCTGGCTGTAACAGTAGAAACATACCCGAATCAGTTGACTCATCAGATAGACTTCTTGGTAGTAGATTGTCCCTCGTCATATAACGTCATTATTGGGAGGCCAGCGCTCAACAAGTGGAAAGTGTCCACATCCACCTACTGCCTGAAGGTAAAATTCCCAACGGAAAATGGTATTGGTGAAGTTAAAGGAGACCAAATTCTAGCTCGGGAGTGCTACTAGGCTGTGTTTGCAGCTAAAGAAAACCACTCGTGGACAATAGAAGAAAAAGAGGAAGAAAAAACAGAGGCACTAGAAGCAGTGGAGCTGATCGAAGGGGAAGCAACGAAAACAACCAGAATAGGGATGACCTTGAGTCCTGAGATGAGAACGAAGCTCATTCAGTTTCTTAGAGAGAACTTAGACGTCTTTCCCTGGAGCTATGACGACATGCCAGGCATATCTCCAGAAATCATCCAACACAGGTTGAATGTGGACCCAGAGAGGAAGCCCATCAAGCAGAGACGAAGAACCTTTGCACCCGAAAGAGACCAAGCCGTCACTGACGAAGTGAGCAAACTCTTGGCGGCAGGCTTCATGAGGGAGGTATATTATCCAGATTGGCTTACAAACATCGTTCTAGTAAAGAAAGCAAATGGGAAATGGAGGATGTGTGTGGACTTCACGGACCTAAACAAGGCCTGCCCGAAGGACAGCTTTCCTCTTCCAAGAATAGACCAGCTCGTAGACTCTACGGCTAAGCACAATTTGTTGACGTTCATGGACGCGTTCTCAGGGTACAACCAGATAAAAATGGCTGACGAAGACCAGGAGAAAACCACCTTCATTACCAGTCAAGGGCTCTACTGTTATAAGGTAATGCCGTTTGGACTGAAGAACGCTAGGGCAACTTATCAGAGATTGGTAAATAAAATGTTCGTCTAGCAGATAGGCAGGAATATGGAGGTGTACGTTGACGATATGCTCGTCAAGAGCAAGGAAGAGCTTGCACATCTGGACGACCTGAGGGAGACATTCAATACCCTCAAACAATACCAAATGAAGCTGAACCCTGGTAAATGTGTTTTTGGTGTTGCCTCCGGAAAATTCCTGGGATTCATGGTGTCTTAGAGAGGAATAGAAGCAAATCCTGAGAAGGTACAGGCCATAATCAATATGGCATCACCTAAGACCGTCAAGGAGGTCCAAAAGCTCACAGGCCGGATTGCAGCACTCAACAGGTTCGTCTCTAGAGCGACGGACAAATGCTTGCCATTCTTTAAGACCATGAAGCAAGCTTTTGAATGGACTGACGAATGCGAAGCGGCATTCCAAGAGCTCAAACGTTACCTTAGCAATCCGCCACTTCTAAGCCCGTCCGAAGAAGGTGAAAACTTGTATTTGTACTTAGCAGTATCATCTACAGTAGTCAGTGCAGCCTTAATCCGAGAAGAGGATAGGAAATAGCTCCCAGTTTACTATGTCAGCCAAGCCTTCCAAGGAGCTGAATCCAGGTACCCAAAGATCAAGAAAATCACATTCGCATTGATAGTAGCCTCACGCAAGCTCAGGCAATACTTCCAGGCAAATCCAATCTTAGTGATGACGGACCAACCCATCAAGAAGTCTATGAGCAAGCCCGAAGCAGCTGGGAGGATGGTTCAATGGGCGATTAAACTCAGCCAATTCGACATGGAGTACCATCCCAGGTCGGCCATTAAAGCACAAGCGTAGACTTCATCGCCGAGTTTACCTATCCAGACGAGCCCAACCATGCCAGCGAGAACAAAACATGGATAATGCAAACTGATGGCTCGTCAGCCCAAAAAAGAAGGGGAGTAGGGGTAGTCATAACCACCCCTGACGGAAAAGTATTGAGATATGGAGTTCAGCTAAAATTCCCAGCCATCAATAACGAGGCTGAGTACGAAGGAATTCTGACAGGCCTAAGGCTCGGGAAAGAGCTTGGAGCCAGGAACCTGCTGGTCCAGAACGACTCAAAGTTAGTAATTGGGCAGATCAAAGGAGAATACAAAGCAAAAGAAGAAAGAATGCAGAAATACCTCAAATTGACAAAGCACTTGACGAAGGAATTTGAAAAAGTGGAGTTCATCCAAATTCCGAGAAGCCAGAATAGGGCCGCAGACGAAGTTTCAAAGATAGCCTCGTCGGAAGAAACAAAATCAAAGACAGACCTGATGATTGAGATACAAAAAAACCCCAGCATAGAAGAAATTTTAACATTCGCAGTCCAGAGCGAAAGTAGCTGGATGACGCCCATCATGTCCTTCCTCCAGGATGGACACCTACCTCAGGACGCAGATGAAGCCAGGAAGATCAAGAAGAGAGCCGCCAGATTCACGATTCTCAATGACGCCTTATACAAAAGAGGTTTCTCCATGCCTTACTTGAGGTGCGTTGACGAAGGAGAAGCGGAATACGTCCTAAGAGAAGTGCATGAAGGAATTTGCGGAGACCATGCAAGACCAAGATCCTTGGTAAGAAAGATTATGCGAGCAGGGTACTTCTAGCCAACCATGCAAGATGACGCGTCAAGGTTCGTCAAGAAATGTGACAAGTGTCAGAGGTTCGGGAATATTCAACGCCTGCCATCAGAAAAGCTGACGACAATAACATCTCTATGGCCGTTTGCACAATGGGAAATTGACATCGTTGGCCCCCTGCCTCAAGGCAAAGGTCAGGTAAAATTCCTACTAGTTGCTATTGACTATTTTACTAAATGGGTTGAAGCAAAGGCATTGGCGACCATCACTGAGACCAGAATCCAGGGTTTCGTCTGGAAGAATATAATCTACAGATTCAGGATTCCACGGACGATCATATCAGACAACGGATGATAGTTCGATTGCCAGGGATTCAAAGACTTCTGCTCAGGCCTAGGCATCAAGAACCAATTTTCATCACCAGGCCACCCACAAGCGAATGGACAAACGGAAATGACGAACCGCACGTTGCTCAAGATCATAAAGACCAAACTAGTCGATGCGAAGGGTGCCTGGCTAGAAGAACTGCCTAACGTCCTGTGGGCCTACAGAACCACGGCTAGAACCCCAACAGGAGAAACCCCCTTCAAACTTACCTACGGTACAGAAGCGGTGATCCCTGTCGAAGTAGGAATAACCAGCACCAGACGAGAAGCGTTCAACGAAGAAGAGAATGACGACCTATTGCGAGTTGATCTAGATTGCCTTGACGAAGTACGAGACAAAGCCTTCAGCAGGATGACGGAATACCAGAAGAAAATGATAGACTACTACAACGGAAGGGTGAAGCTCAGGCGACTCGACATAGGAGACCTCGTCCTACGCAAAGTAACCCAAGCAACCAAAGACCCAACTCAAGGAAAGCTCGGCCCCACTTAGGAAGGACCATACAAAGTCATTCACTACTCCAGACAAGGCAGCTACCATCTGAAGACCCTAGACGGATAAAGGCTCCCAAGGCCATGGAACATTGAACATTTAAAGAAATACCATCAGTAGATGTAATGGAAAGACGTATTCATCATTAACAATCAATAAATTGATTATTCAACCAATACTTGTGTACAAACAGGCCTGCTCCAGAAGAAACTAACAAAAGCTAAAAATGGCTAAGTAATAAGATTCCGCGTAGACGGATGTAAGTTACTAACGAATAAACCCGCCTGAAAGCCAAAAATGGCTAAGTAACAAGATTCCGCGTAGACGGATGTAAGTTACTGACGTAAATAATATCACTAAGAGTGATTAAAAAGCCAAAAATGGCTAAGTAGTAAGATTCCGCATTAACGGATGTAAACTACTGACGACAACAAAACCCTAAAAAAGGTGTAAGTCATAAGAAGTCGAAAAAATGGCTAAGTAACAAGATTCCGTGTAGACGGATGTAAGTTACTAACGTAGATAATATCACTAAGAGTGATTAAAAAGTCAAAAAATGGCTTAGTAGTAAGATTCCGCATTGACGGATGTAAACTACTGACGACTACAAAACCCTGAAAAATGTGTAAGTCATAAGAAACCGAAAAAATGGCTAAGTAACAAGATTCCGCGTAGATGGATGTAAGTTACTGACGTAGATAATATCACTAAGAGTGATTAAAAAGCCAAAAAATAGCTTAGTAGTAAGATTCCGCATTGACGGATGTAAACTACTGACGACTACAAAACCCTGAAAAAGGTGTAAGTTATAAGAAGTCGAAAAAATGGCTAAGTAACAAGATTCTGCGTAGACGGATGTAAGTTACTGACGTAGATAATATCACTAAGAGTGATTAAAAAGCCAAAAAATGGCTAAGTAGTAAGATTCCGCATTGACGGACGTAAACTACATCACAAGCCATACCGTGACAAATATAAACTACTAACGCTCACCGTTCCAAAGAAGGTGTGTCTCATAGAAACGAAAAATGCTTCACCAAACACATCACATATGCAATTAAGAGCATATAACTCGCAAACACAGGTAAGATGCAAGAAGTAAATTAAAACTACCATTGTTTCTTTACAAACCCATAAACACTGGGCTTAAACATTGTTCCCCAAGAAAAAAAAAAAAAAGAAAAGTGTTTCTGGATAAGATTTACAAAAAAAAAAAAGGCCACAACGGGCAATAATCAACAGGCAAAAAAAAAACTTAAGTAACAGGTTCAGGCTTCAGAAGTCGGAGGGGCATCAACGGCCGCATCATTGTCAGCGGGGGCATTTCCTGGAGCGTCATCGGCAGGGACCATAGACAGAGCAGCTTCGTCAGCGGCCATCTCTTTGTCCACTTCTTCTAGGTCCAGGCTTCCAATATCAACGCCAGTTGGATGCTTGACCATGTACCTTCGAAGAAGTTCAAAGCCTTTAAAGTACCAACTGAAGAGCACAGTATTGTACTCGTCAGTGGTTTGAAAGGCCTCAACGGACCTAGCCGCGATGGTCTTCAACGATTCCTTAGAGCTTTGAAGCTACTCGTCCTTCTCCAGGTTCAGCTGGCGCTCAACTTTGAGGTCGTCACCCAAAACCTTGACCTTCTCCTTCAAAGTGGTAGCTTCGTCCATGGAGTCAATCAGGTTCTTCTTCAGCTTTGAGTTCTCACTCTCTAAGGCTAGCACCTTTGACGAAAGGGATGCCAGCTTAGCCTCTTGAGTGAGATACTCAGAGGCGATATGTAAGCTTTCTCCCAAGACCTGAAAAGATGTCTCAGTTCTTCAGTAAAAAAAAAAAAAAAAAAAGATTGCTCATGAAAGAAGTAAAAGCACGTCACCTGGACGAGCTTGTGGACGTGGCCACTAGCAACTGTGTTGAAGGGGACCCCAGAAAAAGCCTTCAAATCGTCAGCCGTCACGATGCTATGGGCCCTTTCAACGGCCAGCCTTTCATCCCCCCAAATCGTAGAGCGAGAAGCATCCCCTTTCTCCTTCTCCTTCTCCGACAGGCGTGGCCTTTTAGTGACGGGCGTAGGAAGCTCCTCCACTGAAGTAGATGGAGAAGTAGTCCTCGTCGTCTTAGTGCCGGAGACAAGAGGGGTAACAGAGGCAGGAGGGGTGGCAGAAGGAATCCTCCCTACTACACGCACGGTCTTTTTTCCTATATTCGACAAGGGCTCATCCTTCTTTGCCCTCATCTTCGCATACATCTCCTTGTTGAACTTAGATGTCATTTCTGTCGAAAGAAGAACGCTAGTCCCGAATAAAAACACAAGAAATAAAGGAAAAAAGGGCCAACACTGACAAAGCTGGAACTTACTCTCTTTTTTCCTTCTATCTCAAGATTTTTTAAGACGAAAGCAGAGGGTTCAGGCCCGAGGCAGTAGAATGCAAGAGTTCTGGGATCAACGAGATCGTCCCAGCTCTCGATGGTCTGCGAGTATTCAATGGCCTTCTGCACTCGTTCCCTATACCTGCTCTTAAGCTTTGGTCATCTCTTCACTAAAAAAAAAAAAAAAAAGGTTTAACACCCATGATAGTAAACACAACGGAATTCAAGAAACGAAGAGGAAATATTGACACACCTAAATTCGGGGTTTCCCATCGCCGACGTAACCTCGGGAGATCACCCCACAACTCACCCGAGGGTGTCTCAAAATCGTCCCTAGACACAAAGAAGAACCTGGACTTCCAGTACCTGAAAGAGGATGGCAAACCCTTGACGATCCTAGTCCTTCTTTCCCAGGGCAGCAATTCATAATACCCATGCTCCTTGGATGCCTTCAGGCGGTAAAGATAGACAGGCTCGTCCACCCTAAGCATGTCCCCGTCATTGGCAGCCAGCCAAATCCCCATACAACTCACCAAGATCCTCCACGAGTTGGGCATTAGCTGCCCGGGAGCAATACCAAAATGGTCTAAAAGCTCCATGAGGAAGGGATGGACCGAGAACCTCAATCCACAGACGAAGGCAGATTCATAGAAGTATACCTCGCCGGGAAAGAAGTGACAGGCTCGATCCCTCTCACCTGGTAGATGAACCCTAACCCTATCTAGAAATTGAAATCTGTCCCTAAATCTACCTAGGGTTTTCGCGTCCAACCCACACTCCTCCTCCAGAGCATAAAAAGCCCTAACCTCTCGAAGGTTAGAATAGGCTGTATCCTCCTCTACTGGGTTACCGCTAGACGATAACCCAGTCTCGAGTTCACTAGTCCTGACCTCTGACATCATTCTCCCTTCCTTCACTAATTCTTCAAACCAATCAATTGATTGACGTAGAAGAGGCAGTAAATCAGCCAACACAACGGCCAAACTATTGCCCTCGTAAACAAAATTTTCAAGATAAGGAAAAGTTCATAAAGCCCCCCCTAATCGAGCAAAAAGAAATGAAATTGAAGGGCAATCTAACCTAACCTCAGAGCTACTGAACATGGAAAGCTAGAAAAACGCAGAAAATCAAGAAGGACCTAAGGTACCCCAAAAAGAAGCCAAACAAAAGAGAAACAGCAAGGAAAGAAGAAATAAGAGATCAGAAATTTACAACGATGCGAATAGGCAAGATAAACAGAAAGCAAAAAGAAGAACATACCTCAAAGAAGAAAACCGTTGCACTGCGCAGGAAAAAATCGCTGAGAAGAGAGGCGGAGAAGATGAAGACCAGAGCAATAATGGAGGTGCTTTTTCAAAAAAGTGAAAAGAAAATGATGAGAAGAGGGGAAGTTTAAAACCAATGATTGGGAAGCTGAAAAACTAGCAGGAAAATCAATGAGACTCATCATGTGAAGCATTAACTCCCCTAATCAAAAGGTGCCACGTAGGCCACAACCCAAAAGGAACCGCCGTAGCACATTAAATACGGCTCAAAAACCCAACCGCTTACAATCTAGAAACCTTTCACCTTCCTTGGTCAACACGACATGTCATGACGACCACGGAATCCGGGGGCAACTGATGGGATTGACGAAGTAGATGATGGAAGAGGTAATCTGAACCGACGAGGCAAGCCTTCAATGACGAGCATACACTTCACTGACGACTCTGAACATTTCATTCAATGCCATCAATAAATGTCAGGGACGGTTACAAAACCAGTCGAACAGACCGTTGGGACAAAATTAAAGCCACATGATGAGGCCAGAAAAAGTTACCCAGAGGGATATTAAGAACCACTATAATTACCCAACGGCTAGAGACTACAACAACATATATAAAGCCCTCACACGCCCCAAAGAAAAGGTATGAACATATTGAGATTGATACTATTTGATTGCTTACTCTTGAGTAATTTTTGACACTAACTTTAGCATCGGAGACGTTGTGGCAGGCACCACACCGGTGACCGTCCTTGAGAAAACATCTTTGCAAGAGGCCGAAGATCGTCTCTGTCTACATTCATTGACTGACGAATTCACACTTCATCACCTTTTATTCAGGATGTAAATACCTTTTTGTTCTTCCTACTTTGCTTGCTAGAAAATAATTTTTTTTTTTTCCTTGAACAAAATACTTTTCTTTAAAAAAAATTTACATGGAGAAATTGTAGTATTGGACTATGGATAGTGAAGTATCTTCTAGTCAAATATTACTTTGCATGACTAGTATGAGATGGCTAGCGCAATAATTAGTGGATGAAATTTGTTTTGGGTAATATTTATTGCATGCAAACAATTTTGCACACACTATTTTATGATGAAAATCATGACTCTAAGTCAAAGTTTGAATTCAAAAATAAAATTTGTTTAAAACTGTGTGTAATAAACGCCAACTCATTTGTTTTTACTAAAAAAACTTTTGGTACGAAGACCAGAAAGTCATTCTAATGTTAGGTCGAGCTCATGCATCCATGAGTTAAGTCAACAAAGTCAATAAAGTTGTCTGAGTTGCCAAAAAATGGAATTTCTCTAAAAATTAAACAATTTCTAAAGGGAATTTCCATTTCTTTTTTTTCTTTTTTTTTTTTACAAATATATGCATTTTATCATTTTTTGTGTTTTTAATTGATATTATTCTTTTCTAAAGTAGTCAATATACTTCTAACTATTGTTATTATGCATTATATTTTCTTAATTTCTTTTGGTATAACTAAAATTATTTTAAGTTTTAAATTTATTATTCAAAACTCATTCTTAAGTTCCAAACTTGTATTTTCTTATTCTTAAGTACATACACCAAATTCTACTAAAGTGGACCGAATGGACTGAAGTTGACTAAATGGACCAAATAGACCGAATAGAACTAAATTGGACCGAATGGACTGAAATAGACCAAAGTAAACCAAATGGACTGAATTCCAAACCGTACTTAGTAAACATAACTCAAAAAATTAATAATAATTAAAATCTTAACAAATGGTGTTGTGCAAACAATGTGAGGCATGTAGACATTACAATGCACTTAAAAGTGACTACCAGAATCAAACACGAAAATCAGATAAAGTGCCTCAGAGGGCTCTTTAATCACTGAACTACATTGAAAATCATAGAGAGACTCTTGGGAGGAGAAGTAGGAAATAAAGAGAAAATACACAAAAATTTTCAAGGAACTTTAATTTCCTCTCCAAAATAATTTCAACTTTGTCCAAGTTTATTTGTATTTCTTGTTCTTGAATTACCTTTCTTTGAATTTTGCAAGAGAGATTAATAAAAATATTTTGAAAGAAAAAATCCACTCTTAAGGAGGGAAAAATTTAACTTCAATCTGACAAAAAGCTCCACCTCATCCACCGTTTCAATTAACATGGCCTACTTTCATGGGAATTTAATTTCAAGCCCACGTATATTAAAAAGACAATACCCACTTTTTCTCTCTTGGACCAAACTGATATCATGAATTGATTCAACTTTTCTTTCAAAACTTACAAATGAAATCCAAAACCAGATAATTTAACTTGTAATGTGCAAATAACAACTTAGAAGAATTAATTCTTTGCATGCTTTCCATAATAAAATTATTACTTTAATTTGAATAATAACGTGTCTATTAAATAATTAATTAAATATTTGATTGCTCATATTTACTAAAGAATGATGGTCGCACTGGGTGCACAAGGGTACCTCACACTTTTTCATAATGTAGTTAGACCCTGAACTTGTCTTTAGTAAAGCAAACACCATTTTTCTTATCACATTCATAAATAAAAGAGTTTTTATTTCTAATTTGGGTTTCCTTACCAAAAAAAAAAAAAATGTATAAGTGAACACTTTAATATTTATTTACAAAAGAAGAGTACACAAAGCCCAAAAGTGGGATTGGGTCTTCAAAATTTGAATACACTATTTCATCGTAATATTGCAAAAGAGAACCATGGCCCAACCCATCTTCCTTGGAAGTGAAGAAGACCCACATTGGGATAAGGAGATGGGTTTGTGCACATTGGTAAAAACTAAGCAGGTCCAAATTGCTAAGCCATGAGCATAAGGCATTTAGCTTCTCTTCTAACTACAAAATAGTTTAAACTACTTTTTAAGTCCTTCGTAATCAAAGAGTCATCTCAAATTTTTTGTCAATTGGATACTATTTACTATATGATCCATAAATGTAAAAGCAATCTTTGATAATCCCACACAGATGGGCCAATTAAATGATATTTGCAAGCTAATCACCACCATCATCTTGATCTTGATCTTGATTCTTTGTCATGCCCTTTAAACTAAAGTTGTTCAATGCTTTGCAAATCTTTTGGAACAAATTTCTGGATGTATTAAGTACTAGAATTGTTTGGTGACAGGGGAAGGCATAAATTTGTTTGTAACAACGACGCAACACCTCTACTAGGATTCCACATAAATTAATTAGGAACAGCTTTAAAGGACCAACAAGGATTGAAGCAAGTAGCTCACATGCAAGGATTGCTCAAATGACACAAACAATCTTTAACATGGGGAGGAAGGTTGCGTTTTGAGGTCCTAATTTAATCCCCAAAAATGTAGTGCCATAGATAACAACTACCATGATAAAGACCAGCACGATTGCACCATGTTCTCTTAGTGGAGAGATACCCGAGCCTCAAAAGTCTACTCCAAGAATGCCAAGAAAGACTAATAGGAGAAAGTTAAGAGGCTCATGGAACTCGGTAGAGGAACGAGCTTCCTTCTCACTTCCACAATTAAAATTTTAAAAAAAAATGACATAAATCAGTTTTATTAGTATGTAATCCTTGCATATGTACACGTGCATTAAAAAATATTCACGATTATAATTACATTAGAAAAATTTATACCTGAGTTTAATATTATTAATGCACATGTTTGAATGTTACTAGCTCATAGTGTAATAATCACTTCAAAAGTATAAATTTTTGTGGGATGTGGGGGGTAAGAGGGCCGAGGTTTAAGTCTCCAAAAAAGAAAACTTATTTATATTTTAATAGGCTAGAAATATTTTTAATTGGTGTTGAAAGTGTTTTTATATGGACATAAATTACTTTTAAAAACGAATGAAGTAGTTTTAAATTGTAAAGGTACTTAGCACAAAGTTGGAGAGTATTTGAAATCTAGCTAATTGAATGGCACTTGCCGTAAAATTAGAGTGCAATAAGAATCTAATTTATATTCTCTATTGAGCTTTCACTTTTTTATATTACTAGTTGTTAATCTATTCAATACCGAAGAAACTTTGACAAAAAATATATGATACATATTTAATTAATAAGTATTAATAAATTAAAAATCAAATTAATTTGTAGAAAACTACTTATGTAATTTAATTATAACTTTTTTAGAGAAGATAAAATCTAATTTGATAAGAATTTATTGATTGTTGGGTTACTTTATCCAAAAATACAATGAGTTCCAGTAAGTTTAAAAAATATAGTTTAGCATTATTTGTAATTTTAAAAATCAAATAGAAACTTATATTAAAATGATGATGTGAAAAAAAAAAAATACTTTCAAAAATTTATGTGATGATATTAGAAGTGGTCAACAAATAGACAAATTTTTTTTTTAGAGTTCAAAATTATTGGATATAGATGTAGATGTAGGTTACTATTTCACCAAACAATAAAAAGATATTTTGTCTCTTACGCAACAGATAAAATCTGTTGTAATATACATGGCCTTAACGTAAAACACTATTTTCAAGAGTGTCGTGACTCGTGAGTTTTAATTTTTAGGGGAATATTTTATATTGTGGGGAACTATGATTTTATCCTGTTTTCAAACTTTATATATATATATATATATATATATATATATATGAAGAAGTAAAGGAACAATTTGGATCATGGTTTCCTAGATGCGATCAAGGTTTACTAGGGTTTGTTTCTTTGTTAGTTTCCAAATAATCCGTAGATGAGTTTCTCATTACTTGCCTTAATTTATCCTTTTGTTTCGCTTGATTACTTGAATAAACTTTGAACACAAAGACCTCCAATATGTCGCTAATGCCAATTAAGAAAAAGACAATAATGTGGCCTGTAAGATCTAATTGTAATTGAGATAAAGTTTGGCTCCAATCATATCTGGAGTCAATGTATATTCAATTGTTTATATCAAGGACAATACACATAACTCACTTATTAGCTATTAGGGGTGCTTAAACTTTCCTTTGAATTAAACTAATTAATACCTAGTGAAGCATTTTCATATGTGAATATCACTTGATACAATATAAACAAAATAATAATAATAATAATGATGTTATAAATGTTGGTGCCACTTATAGTGGGAAAATTATAGAATATTAAAATAAAATAAAAATAAAGTACTTCACTATTATATGAAAGGGGAAAGTATGCATTTAAGATTCTTTTAGAGTATTTTATAATTACCCGGATTACTTTACAAAACAAAGCTCAATATGAAATATAGAGAATAAATCGATTCACAAAAGAAAATATTAATTAGTTGTGAAATAATAAAATAAAATAAAATAAAAAATAAAAAAGGACTTACATGGGAAATCAAGGTGGTATTTATAAGAACTCTTGGAGGAAAAAAAAAAAAAAAAATCCAACATGCAAGTATGAACACTGACTTGATTTTGTCCAACTTTTCTCAATCTCGATTCCCTAAAACCCATTATTTTCATCGACATAATACTATACATTTTCATAAAACTGTGTAAAGTGTACTTTATGAGCATCGAGCATCGAGCTGGGTTCTCCATAAGTGTACCTAATGCAATTACATCAGGAAACACAAGAGACTAACAAGGCATCTTGAACCAACTAGGTTAGCTAGTAACTAAGCAAAAAAATGAAGAAAGATATAAAAGATATTCTTTTTCTTCCGTAGTCCTCGTAAGACTAAGTACCGACGTTTCCCAACCAAGTAACCAGAACTTCTTTCCTCTTTCAATTCCATGCTTGCCTTGTCGTTGTTATCAATGCCTACCCCAACATCATATATATATATATATATATATCATAAGAAAAATTTATACCTAAGTTTAATATTATTAATGCACATGGTTTTTTTTTTTTTTTGCATGATTAATGCACATGTTTGAATGATACTAGCTCATAGTATAATAGTCACTCCAAAAGTATAAATTTTTGTGGGATGTGGGGGGTAATAGGGCCGAGATTTAAGTCTCCAAAAAAGAAAACTTATTTATATTTTAATAGGCTAGAAATATTTTTAATTGGGGTTGAAAGTAGTTTTATATGGACATAAATTACTTTTAAAAAGGAATGAAGTAGTTTTAAATTGTAAAGGTACTTAGCACAAAGTTGGAGAGTATTTGAAATCTAATTGAATGGCACTTGCCGTAAAATTAGAGTGCAATAAGAATCTAATTTACATTCTCTATTGAGCTTTCACTTTTTTATATTACTAGTTGTTAATCTATTCAATACCGAAGAAACTTTGACAAAAAATATGTGATACATATTTAATTAATAAGTATTAATAAATTAAAAATCAAATTAATTTGTAGAAAACTACTTATGTAATTTAATTATAATTTTTTTTAGAGAAGATAAAATCTAATTTGATAAGAATTTATTGATAGTTGGGTTACTTTATCCAAAAATGCAATGAGTTCCAATAAGTTTAAACAATATAGTTTAGCATTATTTGTAATTTTAAAAATCAAATAGAAACTTATATTAAAATGATCATGTGAAAAAAAAAAAGTACTTTCAAAAATTTATGTGATGATATTAGAAGTGGTCAACAAATAGACAATTTTTTTTTTAGAGTTCAAAATTATTGGATATAGATGTAGATGTAGGTTACTATTTCATCAAACAATAAAAAGATATTTTTGCTCTTACGCAACAGATAAAATCTTTTGTAATATACATGGCCTTAACGTAAAACACTATTTTCAAGAGTGTCGTGACTCGTGAGTTTTAATTTTTTAGGGGAATATTTTCTATTGTGGGAAGAAAACTATGATTTTATCCTGTTTCCAAACTTTATAATATATATATATATATGTGAAGAAGTAAAGGAACAATTTGGATCATGGTTTCCTAGATGCGATCAATGTTTACTAGGGTTTGTTTCTTTGTTAGTTTCCAAATAATCCGTAGATGAGTTTCTCATTACTTGCCTTAATTTCATCCTTTTGTTTCGCTTGATTACTTGACTAAAACTTTGGGCACAAAGACCTCCAATATGTCACTAATGCCAATAAAGAAAAAGACAATAGGTAGCCTGTAAGATCTAATTGCAATTGGGATAAAGTTTGGCTCCAATCATATCTGGAGTCAATGTATATTCAATTGTTTATATCAAAGACAATACACATGACTCACTTAACAGCTATTAGGGGTGCTTAAACTTTCCTTTGAATTGAACTAATTAATACCTAGTGAAGCATTTTCATATGTGAATATCCCTTGATACAATATAAACAAAATAATAATAATAATGATGTTATAAATGTTGGTGCCACTTATAGTGGGAAAATTATAGAATATTAAAATAAAATAAAATAAATTACTTCACTATTATATAAAAGGAGAAAGTATGCATTTAAGATTCTCTTAGAGTATTTTATAATTACCCTAATTACTTTACAAAACAAAGCTCAATATGAAATATAGAGAATAAATCGATTCACAAAAGAAAATATTGATTAGTTGTGAAATAATAAAATAAAATAAAATAGAAAAATAAAAAATGACTTACATGGGAAATCAAGGTGGTATTTATAAAAACTCTTGGAGGAAAAAAAAAAAAAAAAAAANCTTATCAAAAAAAAAAAAAAAAAAACTGAAATTAGTCAAATTACAATCAATATGAACTATGTCACCTAAATGATATAGTAAATAGTCATTTAATTATATATAATATATATATATATGATGTTGGGGTAGGCATTGATAACAACGACAAGGCAAGCATGGAATTGAAAGAGGAAAGAAGTTCTGGTTACTTGGTTGGGAAACGTCGGTACTTAGTCTTACGAGGACTACGGAAGAAAAAGAATATCTTTTATATCTTTCTTCATTTTTTGCTTAGTTACTAGCTAACCTAGTTGGTTCAAGATGCCTTGTTAGTCTCTTGTGCTTCCTGACGTAATTGCATTAGGTACCCTTATGGAGAACCCAGCTCGATGCTCATAAAGTACACTTTACACGGTTTTATGAAAATGTATAGTATTATGTTGATGAGAATAATGGGTTTTAGGGAATCGAGATTGAGAAAAGTTGGACAAAATCAGGTCTGTGTTCATACTTGCATGTTGGTGTGTGTGTGTGTTTTTTTTTTTTTTTTTTTCCTCCAGATTTTTATAATACACTTGATATTCCACTTAGTCTTTTTATTTTTTTTTTCTTTTTTTTTTTTTTTTTTTTTTTTTTTTTATTTTTTTATTTTTTTTTTTTTATTTATTTTTTTTTTATTTTTTTTTATTTTTATTTTTTTTTTTTTTTAAAGTATTTTAAATTATTTAAAAATACTCTAGAGAATTAAATTTTTTTTTTCTCTTTTTATAATATTTTTTTTTTTTTTTTTTTTTTTTTTTTTTTTATTCCATAATTTTTTTATAATAAGTATGCACCCGGTTGAATTTTCATTAAGTCATTTTTTATTTTCTATTTTAATTTTCAATTAAAATTTCACACTAATAATAAGTTTCTTTTGTAAAGGATTTTATTGCCTCTATATTTGAATATTGAGCTTTGTTTTGTAAAAGTCATTAATTGTAATATACAATACTCTAAGAGCAAACTTAAATGCAATCTTCTTCCTCCTATTTCTTTAATTTTGAAGTAATTTTAGTTTATTTGTTTAATATTTTAGTCCAGTATCAAGCGAAACAAACATTTATAAATCATTATTATTAACTATCTTGGATTATATGAAACAAAAAGAATATTCACAATATGAAAATTGATCGCACTAGGCTATTAATTGTTCCATTACTTCTTAAAGTTTAAGCACCCTTTTTTTTTTTTTTTTTTTGATAAGGATTATCACTTCAGTTTATAAGTCTTTTATAATAAAATTTGTGATACCTTTAATTTTTTTCATAATAATAACCACATATATTAAATTAATACAATTGCAAGGAAATCTATTATATCCATAAGGTTTGTGAAGCATGATATAAAAAAAAAAAAAATTCACTTCGGCATGGGCCAAGTTATAACATCATGCTTCCCTGACACAAGGGTCACCATTTGTTTTGTACAAGGAAATCGATGATCTTCACAGCCCTTTGTTTTTCTACAGCTCTGGTGTATCTCACCAGGCCTTTGACTAATACTCATAATACCTTTATCTATATAAAATGTAAGAAATGTGCCCTAGGGCTAGAAGCCTAGAACAATCAACTCACACTCAGCATTGGATAAATCCGCCAAATCCAGAACCACCAAATCTGAAAAGGGTTGATTCTAAGAATTGGCTTGGTCAGCAACCTGCAAATGCTCACATTCGGCGAAGGGTAGAAGAAATAGGGACCCAACGTGATCAAGTTTGTTGACGAGTTAACACTAGATTGAGCCCCACCGACCTGTGATTACCCCTACGAAGGATTGAGAAGTGAAAGAATTCCATTTTTTTCTAGAACTTGTGCTCTTTTATATAAATGCTACATAGTATAATGTGACACTCAAATTTTTTGCGAATTGAATTGCATTGGGCTGTTTGAGTGTGTGTTATGTAGGCATATGCTAAGCCCCATATTAAAAGTTTGTTAAGCAGATTTTGAATTTAAGTGATTACGAGTAACTTCAATTGCAACTTGACTAATCATTTTAGGATGTAAGAGAAACTCAATACATGAAATTATAAATATATTCAATATAAACAATAAAATGTACGTATAAGTTGAACAAAACTTAAAATAAAGAAGACCCTTATTATGCAGACAAAAGATCTCTTAGTTTTTGGAGATGTTAAATTTTTGCCATGACATGAAAAACAAAAGTCCCTTGGAGATCAAGTAAAACCAAAAATTGTATTATAATCATTAGCCAACATGGACATTGATATAGGAGTCAGGAGATGCCAATGTTGAATTCATGCAGAGAGATTTTTGAAATTGGAACGATCCGTACGAGAAAGGGTACGTAGGAAATGATTGAAAATTGTGTACCCTTAGGAGCCATCTCAACCCAGTACATCAGCTTCCGTACGTCATGGTTGGATCTGGTTGATGATTCATTCAGGCTACACGTGACAGGAAAAGCCCATGACCAGTGACTACATAATTTTTCACAATTTCTTGTTACAATTGTGATGAGGCAAAGTATGATTAGTGAAAAACAAATAGTGGGTTCATGTGCAATATATTGATGGTTAATTATACTCACAATCTGCCACATTAGAGTTGGGGTAAAAAAGTTATAAAATATTTTGTGATTTTAGAACTACACTGAAACGTCATGATTTACAAACCATTCCAACCACACTCAAAATAATGATTGTTATTTTAAATATTTATAATCTACTTAATAATATAAAATTTACAAAAGAAAAAAAAAGTGAAATAAAAGTTTACCCAGTACTTGATTTCTTGAAAGTAAAGTACCATACCAAAAAGACAAAGATAAATCACTCCACGGTCCACACTTTAAAAACTAATTAATACCTTAAATATTTATAATCCACTTAATAATAAAAAATTTACAAAAGAAAAATAAAAGTGAAAAAAAAAAATTTACCCAGTACTTGATTTTTTAAAAGTAAAACACCATTCAAAAAAGAAAAAGAAAAAGAAAACAAAAAAATAAAAATAAATCACTCCACGGTCTACACTCTAAAAACTAATTACTATCTTAAATAATTATAATCCACTTAATAATATAAAATTTACAACAAAAAAAATAAAAATAAAAAAAGCTACCAAACTTTGAATATCTCCTAATTTAAGTCGAGCACCAAGTCTAAATATTTTTGCTTTCTAATTTCAATTATTCACTATCCTGCATGTGATTTAAAGTTGCTTCTATATATTTATTAATTTTATTTTAAAGGGCATATATATCCGATAGGGTTAAGACAAAGAAATTCTTACTGGATTGAATAAACATTATGATAAGTAATATATACCCATAAAATAACTTATTAATATGACCACATATGATCTCATGATTTCAAAGCAGGTCCGCTGATTGATTGTTCACTCCCACCTCAACCCAATGCAATCTTTACGCTCTTCATACTCTTTTTCCTTTCTTTCTAAAGCAATGAAAGCTGAATCCTGTTATCTTTTGCTTATGCTGACATGTCCTTGTACACTTCCAACACCATATTTGTAATTCCAGAATCACTAGTTACGGAAATATGTATTCTTGACTTCTTATTTATCAAATGGACAATCTGGTTGTATATTGAAAAAAAAAATGGAAAAGCTCATAAAGATAACAATGATTTTCAACTTTTCTTTTGGTGATGGTCCCTGCAGCAGCGTGTTTGCTCTACATCTTTAGCATTACCTGCAGAATGTGAAAGCAGAGTATAGTACTAGTCACTGAGACCACTGAGTGTGATCATTAGTAGTTTTGACTTTCAATTAAGAGGGCTAACCTGGCCTGTTTGATGAATGTAAAAAGATACAATCTTCCAATGAAGATCACTTGTAGAAAAATAAAAAATTAGCTTATATATAATATATGTCTAGGATTTGAGTAAGGAGCTCAGTTCCCTTATCCAGAGAGTCTTGGCTACAGAAGCCTTCATGATTCTCTTCATATGCGAGTTCTCCACTAGTCACTAGAGCTGATACTAGGATGACCATTAGTGCCATTACAACAAAACCCAATTCCCATTCCTCTCTCCAGAGTTATAACTATCTGCTGCAGCATTTCATACGTCCTTTGGTTCGTTTGGAATCATTAGATTGAGGGGAAGGAAATGGGAGTAAAGTAAAATTAGCCAAAAATTAACCTTTTTTCCAGCCAATTCCTTGCTCTCCCTCCGTCTCCCCTCAATCCAGACAGGCCATTAGTGCTCTTGCCTTTTCAAGATAGCTACTCTGCATAGAACTGCATACAAAGTATTATGTAAGAACAGGAGTTGGCATCTTATCCATTACGTCATAGCTATAGATTAAATTCAATGACAAAAGTAAAACTTGATGCTTTAGATATGTCCTAGATTCAGATACTCAAGATAATAGCTCATGAGTCATGAAAGGATTTTGTGATGGCTAAGTTACAACCTACAAACTCAGCTTGATTCATTGTTACTTGCCATTATGTGTTTTATATTTCAAATACAAATGTACTGAATTTCTACCACATAATTATTTGAACCTTTCAACTCATTATGATGTAAAATCTAAAAACCGGCCTTACAAACAAGCTAATATTATTGTCCGTAGTCTTGGAGCACTGCTCCAAACTCTCACAAAGGGGTGTGCCCTCATGGTGGGTCTCACGTGTTGGACTCACCCCCTTTGTGAGAGAGCCTTGAGCAATGCTCTAAGACCATCTAAGTATTGCCTTAAAAAAATTTCAATTCAATGGACCTCTTGATACAATCAAATAGAAAGATCCAAAAAGATATTATTTTAAGACCTCAAATGATTTGACTGAATAATGTTTTTTGTATTTGTAATAAACTAAGAGAAAAGCAATATAAGTAATAAACTAAGAAATAATGATAAAGTGAAAAACTTATTGATAATGTCTCCAAATGAAGAGCCACTATAGGATAATCTACACCAACTACGACAATCCAGTATATGAGAAGAAATTTATTTGGATTTCTTGTTTTTTTTTTTCCCCTTTCTCTCCTTATTTCCTAACACATATCACACGAATGTTTTCTTTTATTTTCTTACTCCTTTTTACTTCTTACTTGTTTCCCTTCTCTTCCTTTAGCTCTAACCAAACAAAGTATTAGTTTATATATTAGCCATTCACTCACATGGTCGTGTTATATGAAAGTTCGGTAGGTGACCTTCCTATGCATGTGTTATGTCCAAACAAAGTCATGACATATAGAGTTTGAATAAATTAAAGATTTTCATCTCATAGGAACTTATCTGATTAGATTAGATTGGTCTTGTTAGATTGTTATTATTTTCAATTTCAATTTGCTATGAGATAGGACTGGTACCTTATTTGATCCAGGCTATTTTTGCACCTAGAAGTTGTTAGGATAGGGCAAGGAGAATAGCCCAATTCAATTTCCTTTTGCCATCCTAGGAGGAGAACAGCCTCATTACCATGGTTTTAAAAACCGGATTGATCGGTTCAATTGGAAATTGGACCCTAATCTGAAGGTTCTGAAGGTTCTTGCGGAGCACCTAGAGTCTTTTAACATTCTTGCGGAGCACATGCATGGATCTGAAGGTTCTTGGCCAAACCTAGAAGTAGTGCTAGTTCTTAATATGTATGAAGTTGCACGCTTGTGTTTCCCTTGTTTTAACAGCCTTCACAACCTACAAACAAGAGAGATAACACCAATATTATTGGAAACAAGTGGGAAACCAATTGAGTATCCTAGACCATAGTTCCTTGTACTCAAGCCTGTTCCTTCACCTTTCCTTTCCTATGTTTTAACCAAAAAGACTGTTGGCACACACGACACTGCCAATTGTACTCGGCAGATAATAAGAATCACTCATATTCACTGTAACATGTGCAATTTCTGATTCCTTATACTGACCCCCATTTCTTCTATGATATTTTTCATTTTTAACCACCATGTAATCTGTGTTTCAGTGTTTTCAAGCAAGCAAAAAAAAAAGATAATGTCAAGTCTAGAGAACTAGGACTAATTCAAATAACAATCCTTCACTATATATTTACAGACAGCCCAGCCACAGAATCCATTCTGAAATTGAAGTTCATTTAAGAAGCTAAAATTATAAGATTCTTTTTAGAAACAAAGCCTGTATGAAAAAAGAGGAAGCCACTATAGTTCTTCACTAGCCCGAGTTGTACCAAAAAGGGGAAAAATAAATAAATAAATAAATAAGAAGGGCAAAAAAATGAAAATTCAAGTATGTGAACACTGGATTCCTTCCATTATTCTTGCCCACTTGATGCTACATATGTCTTTGGATTCCTAGCCAAATACCTCAGTGTTGCAAATTGGGCATATCTGTCAAAAATACAGTAAGGTCAGATAAAAAAAATATAGGCACAAGTAATGCAGATCTAGAAATCTGAAAAAGTTCAGCTTTAATAAAAGCACTACTGACCTTGTTAATGCTAAGCCATTTGGTGATGCAATCACTATGGTAAACATGCTTGCACGGCAATTTTATTTGCCGATCACCTCTTTTGTACCTCATCTGGCAAACCACACATCTGTTTGCAGACAATACAAATACATTATGAATCAGCTTACACAGACAATGATAGAAAAGAGGGAAAGACCACAATTAAAAAAGAAAGTAATGCATCTAGTAACAATTTTTCTGAAAGGGGGAGCAAGACCTTCAAATCAAATCTACAAGTAAAAAAACAGATACAATGAAGAAATTACTGTTCAAGGAACCCTATATATGAGGAGCCTAAGAGCAATATTTAGTTCAGTTTCTTTAGAAAACATGGTTCTAATTCACACAATGAATGGCATCACCAGATTTTTATTTCTTTTAAGGGGCCAATCTATCTTAAAGGTTGTGAATCCAAATTTCTAGTTCTTTTTCTCCCCACTTAGAGTAATAAACTTATTGAAACAAATGGAGAATACATAAAAAAAAAAAAAAAAAAAAAAAAAAAAAATCATCTGAAGTAGGCACCCACTTTCTGCAATAGACTTCTTGTTGCAATGTCATAAAGAAACATCAATCACAACATTGCAAATGCTTGATAAACTAAAATTCAGCAACAAAAATAGATTTTCAGTTGCAATTTACCATTAAAACAATCTGAAACAATAACTCCATCTGTTCTGCATGTCAATTCAACCATAATTTGAGTTCACTAAAGTGTTTTCATCCACATTCCTTTACCATGAGAGAAGCGTAGTTGTTGAACACTAGCTAAGTGCTGTTTCTGGAAAACCTAAACTATGAGATGCAAGATTAAAAACACAAAAATGGGTCCACCTATGAGATGCAAGTGATGACCTTAACATTAGACAAACAGCCCCTCTATGGCAACTCAAACAACTTTACTGACTAAACCCATGGACTCATTAGCACGACCTAACATTAAAATGAATTAGTGGTCATGTTAACTCATGTGATAACACGATGGTATGTTAACACATGGGTAAACATCACTGCACCAGCCACCAGACTGGTCAAGCAAGCAGAATGATGTCAACTTTCATTTTGAGGTTAATATTCAAGTTCAACCCAAAGATACTTTACTATCCATAAGGCATTGCAAAAATTTCTCCATGTCTTGAAAAAAAAGACTCGTTTCTAGCAAGGTAAGTTGGACAGACCACATCTAAAATACCAAGGGCAATGCAGGAAACAGAGAGTTGTTTATCTATTACATGACGTCCCTAAACTTCTGGTTAGAAACATTTGAGTACAGATAAATATTTAACTTGCCTAGGGAGGGAAAAAATGACGCATGTTTGCCTATGGCATGAAGACTAGTAAAGCAAATGGTTTGATGGGTGAGAACTGGTTTATCTCCATCCATAAATGAAAGTTGGGAAGATTAAACAAATTAGCTACGAACAAGAATTACCTCTTTCTAGCTTTCTTTGCTGAGAATAAGTTTTTAAATTTGTACTTTGAATTTGGAAGCAAATTAATAAGGTCCTGTGAAAGACCTCGACTTTGAGTTCCAACTGCCTCACCTAAGTCAAGTAATTCCTGCATAACAGGAAAAAGAAAATTTAATGTGCCTAACATCTAACCATTGTGATTTCCTAATAATTATTTTACTAAAAAAAGACCAAATTTGAATCACCAATCTACTTTGAATGGTAGTTACATACCCTCGCTAGGCCGCTACTAACAGTGCTTCTACTGCTCAATAAGAGAATATCATTCACACAAAAAAGGATAAATATTGCAAATCTTCCAAACTGCAAGTAAAAATTATAGTACAAATTACTTTATATAAATATATATATATATATATTTACATTTATATATGTATTAGTACAAACTATATGTAGCAACCTCATAGGTCATATTATCCGGATCAACATTGTCTTGCCATGCAACCTGCAACGATAAATAACGTAGAAGACAAAATGTTTACTTAGTTTTTAGCATCAGGGCAGTACAGATTCTACGCGTAAAGTTAGCAAATGCAATTGAGCATGAATGAATGCATAAGATTTCAAATAAAAATAACAGAAAATGACAACGGTATGATCATAAGTGTGGAATTACAGGCATGATTCTAAATTTGGTATTACACTAGAGAAAGAGAAGACACTGAGGATGACTGAGCAGATGAGGATTCTGATATGAAGTGAAGTGGTGTTAGCTCATATTGCTTCAAAAGCCACAAATAGAGTTTGAGAGAGACCAAAAATGATCTAGAATCAAGCTGCTTTTTTTTTTCTTTTTTTCTTTTTTTGGACATAGGATGCTAGCTCATAAAAATGATGCAAAATTAGGGATCATTGTGGAGATGACCCAGACTCCAGACCACAGGATGTTAGCTCATATTTGCTTCTAAAACCATTTCGAAGGGTATCGGGAATTGCACTATTGACAATTTGACAAATCTTCCAAAAACTACAAAGCTATTATTTTATTTTTTTGGTTTATCTTCTTGGGTCCACTGGAAGCCCATTTGCCCGGCAAAGCTATTAGTTTGATACTTAGGTTAATTATTCAGATCTAGGCTAAACATTCATCACAATCAACATGCACAACGTAAATCCAAATAGCACAAGATATAATGACCTAGGAAAACAAATAAAACAACTTGTTTTAAAGTTAAAAAACCTAAATGGAACTATCCCAAGAGAATAATCCACTATATCAAATTGAGATTTACAATCAAAAATACCAATTTGTACTAAATCTAACTACAGTTACTAAACTAAACTTTAAACCCCTCATACTTCTTTGATGTGGATCTTCTCTCACATGAACCTCTAGTTCACACTTTAGATCTCCTACATAGACCTCCAATCTATGACTCCAAGACCACCTTTAAAGGTTTAGATATCTGAATGTTCAATTAGTGTATAAAACACTATGAACGTTTAGACCCCCAATATATAAATTACCAATTCATGCTTAATATCAAACAATGTATATGCGAAAAATGAATATAAGCTTATACTAGAATTAATAAACAATCTAAACCAAATAAAATCATATCCACAGCAGAAATTAAATGGCAAAGATTAAGGGAAGAGAGATGCAAATATAAGGACAACACAATGATGTGTTATCGAAGAGGAAACCGAAGCCTTCGGCGTAAAACCTCTCCGCTGCCCTCCAAGCAGTCAATAATCCACTAAAGAATGAAGTTGGGATACATGAACAATAGAAGACCCTCCAAGCCTAATCTACCCAGTGTACCTAAGCCCTCCAAGCTTCTTGCTCCAACGAGGTTGCGTCGAATCTTTATCTTCTTTAGCTTACTGGATTCCGCTATAGCCCATAGCATCAACCAATAACCATTGGTCCCTTCCTAATTGCTTCCCAAAGCACCAAATAGCCTTCTCACAGATATGTGTATGGTGATAAAAGAATTTGGGTAAAAACCTCTCAAGGATGTAACAATTGAGAGGATGAGAGTAGAGGAATTTGAAGAGTCTCTATGTAAAGATTGTGGATGAATCAATCTTATTTTTCTCTAGGATTTCCCTAGGGTTTCTCTCTCAAAATTCTCTCTGGAAGCTCTCTACATTTCGTGGGTATAAGGGGTATTTATACTGGGGTAAGAAAGGAATGCGAAAAGTCAGTTTTTTCCAAACAGGGTGGTCTGGCGACTTGGCCTTGTGACTGGACTAAGTCACGATTCAAGTCGCGAGCTAACGGCCTAGTCAGCCTGGAACTTTTTGTCCTTTAGTGCAACAGTTGGCGTGACTCTTTCCCTTCATGCTTCGCATGTATGCCAACTTTGGCGACTTGTAAGCCGCAAGCCACCCACAAGATCCAGCCGTGAGTCCCTATTTCACTGCACAATCTTGAGTATTTCTTCACACTCTTTTACACACTACTCTTACATAAATCTCACCTAAATACAGGTTTACTAATTGCTAAAATACAAACAAATTAAGCTCGGAATAAAGCCAACAGAATGGTTGATTAAATTCAACCTTACAATATCTATCACATTTGATGACCAGTACAACACTGGATCTTGAGTTTCTTCGAATAATATTTCTAGTAGAAGATTTGAGAGAGCTTTGGGTACAAAAACCCTATATTTAAAATTGAAGGCACAAGATGCACTCTTCTCTCTCTGAAACCCCCTAAGGTTAGCTTATAAAGTCCTTTATATACTGCAAAAAAAAGGGGATCACGATTTGGGCTTGAAACAGTCAAGTTATGGGTTTTTTACGTTTATTGATTTTTGTTGATCCACGGCTTTTGATCGATCGAGAGTAATCGAACATCAATCGAGCATCGATCGAGAGTAATTGAACATCAATCAAGCATCAATCGAGAGTAATCGAGAGGACCAAATTGCATCTCTCCTTCTTTTCTTTTTTCTTTTTTTTTAATCCTAAATTTGAGTTTTTGTCCTAGACTTGATAATACACTATTCTAACTCAACAAGACTTATTTTTTGTCATAGTTTGCCAACACTACAAACTCAAATCCTAACAATTTTGATTCCGCTATATCCTCATTAGTACTAGACTCCAGACCAGTGATTTGTCCCAAAAACTATTTTCTATGTTATTATGTTTAACTTTCATTGACTGGATCCAAAGTATAAAAAGATTATACATATAATTTTCTAGAACTTATATAGTTTTATTTCAATCTACGTAAAAAATCATATTTTAGAAATTTATAGTTCAAATAATATATCATTCAAATCTTGGTTACTTTCACAAACTTGGCGAATCTTAATCCAAGTTTGATAAAAAAAAATGCTAAATAACCTGTTGAACCAAATTATTGTGTAGTATTTTAATGAGAAAGAAAATCGAGCCCTTCAGGCATGACTCCTTGGTGTTCCCACCATTTGACTAACGATCTTGATATCTACTAGTGGGCATAATAGGAAGCCAGGAAAGTGTGCAACTACTTAATTAGGTGGATTTAAAGAGGCTGTTTGGTAATATTGTTATAGTAACGTTGTTTGTATTTTTTAGAAATACATGTGGGTGAAAAATGTGTAAAAATACATATAATGTTTCTTAAACTACCATACCAAACGGCCCCAAAATTTCTTACATTTTAAACGTCGTTCAATGCTATGCAGATTGCAAATAATGATGCATGCATACTTTAGTGTCGCTATGGTAAAAAGATAAATATATACACACACATTAATGCATCTTTAAAAAATAATCTATAGTAAAGTATGATTTTGCATACTTTAGTGTTGCTATACTTTAGTTAAATCTTTTTTAATTAGTCTTTCCTTATTATGATTTTTTTTTTTTTTTTTTTTTTGGGTGGGAGCATGTTATGTTTTGTGGTGAATATGTGTTTAGTTTGATTAAATAGGGATGGCCTGAGAAGATTTTGAGGTTTCTTTTGCAACAAAAAAAGGTTGAAACTTTAGTGATATGGGTAATTTTGGAATAATTGTACTAGTAAAAGTGCTCTCTCTCTCTCTCTCTCTCTCTCTCTCTCTCTCTTTCTCAACATGTGGTTCATTGATTCATTCATAATACTACAAAAAACAAGATGACCACACCTCATTCACCTATCTAAAACCGCCTCATCATTACTATTGTTGAATGTTTATGTGCATAAATATCAATTACAACATAATAATTATTAGTAATTATCATAAATAACTTGAGTTACAAGATGATTATAGTCATCTAGTAAAAGCTGAAAAAACAATGTATATTTCTTAACAAAAAGTCACATTGGTCTTCCAATAAAAATTTCTCATATACACACACAAGAGAGATGGATCAAAATAATTGATAGAAGCACAAGACTACCAAGAGAAAAGTAATTGACGGACTTATGCTACTATAGTAGCTGTAGAAGTTGAAGACTGATAAGGTGTATTTACACAACTCTCATCAACCAATAATCATGTTTTACATACATTGGATATGGCTATTACAATCCTCTCTCTCTCTCTCTCTCTCTCTCTCTCTCTCTCTCTCTCTCTCTCTCTCTCTCTCTCTCTCTCTCTCTCTATTTTTAATTCAAAATGTAAATTTAAATTTCGGATGTTTCTGTTGAAAATATTAAGAACTGTCACTTTAACTATAACTTACAAGGCTCTTAACGGTTGTTACAGCTCTTTTAAAAGTAAATAAATATTCTTCAATTTAAGGAATAACTAATACAAATATTTTAAAAATTAATAATTATAATTACAACTCAATTTAGGAAATAGCGATTCCTAAAGATATTACATGTACTGAAAGCATAATCAAAAGACCAAATAACTATTGCCAAACCACATAAATAGGCCAATTAGACGATATCATCTTGATCTTCTCTATTTGTGCCGCCAAACAAAGAAAACCTTTTGAATGCTTGGGATGTATGTTGGATCCTATGTACCAGATTATTAGTTGCATGACAGAGAAGCTCATAAATTAGTTTGTACCAACTCCGACGAATAAGCTCTACAAGGAATCCACATATATTAATGATGAGCAACTTTAAGGGATTGACGAGGATTGAAGCAAGCAACTCACATGAAAGAATTGCGCAAATGACACAAATATACTTGCATATTGGGAGGTAGGTCGCGTTTTGAGGTCCTAGCTTTATCCCCAAAAATACGATGCTGTAGATAGCTATTACCATGATAAAGAACAACGTGATTTTATCGTGCTCTCTGAGTGGAGAGATGCCTGAGCTTTTAAAACTTACTCCAAGGACATTAAGTAAGATCGTTATAAGAAAGTTAAGTGGATCATGGAATTCTGTGGTGGAACGAACTTCTTTCTCGCTTACACTATTAAAAATTAAAAATTATAAAAAAATTATAAAAAAATAAAAATAAAAAATAATAAAAAGGCCAACAAAGATAGTGACCTATAAAACGTAATTCGAGGTTAACAAAAAATAGCTAAAGTGAGGCATTTTAGTGATGAAACATGTGATACAAAATTAGCAAAAAAATAGAAAAAGAGAATATCCAAAGTCCATGATGGTGAATTTTAAAGTATTCATTGACAGTACGTCAACTAAAATATGTCTGCATGACGTGCACTTCATGACGTGCACTTCATGACGTGCATGTCATCCTTTGTCAGCAAGATACACATGCAATGATGACCTAAGATTACATAGACACTTTGAAAAAATAATGAATAACAAAACTAAACCCATAGAAACAAATAAAGGATTTATGATTTTTATGTGAATATTAACTTAGTTCATTATTTTTCAATTTCAATAAACCTTTTAAACATTATATTTATCTGTGACAATAATCGAACATTATTATATTTTTATAAAAAAATAAATCTTAATGGAATTAATCAATTTCTATACACATCCATTGCAACTAGTGAAAAAATAGACAATATTTTGGCTTGCTAATTTATTTAGTTTAAGGTAGATCTAAAAAGTCAAATAAAGTATTCTCACAAACCCATAATGAGATAACAGAGACTAGATTGATCCATAGTGTTGTAAGAACAAAAAATGCTCAAATGAAAAAAGAAAATAGAAGGATTCACGTGAGAAATCTAAGGTGGTCTAATGAGAAATCCAAGATTCTATTTATAAAAACCCTTAAAATATTAAATATAAAAAGATAAGAATAACACAAACATGCAAGTATAAAACAGAGGTCCTTTTCTTGAATCTCAATTCCAAAAACCCTATACCATCACAAAACACTCTTAACATATTTTCATGAAACTCTTCTTAACAACCCTCCACCCCCAGTTTGCTTAGCCTGATGTTTATTGATATATACCTCCACTCCCACCTCCACCTCCAGTTGGTTTAGTCTGATGTTTATGGATATGTACCTTGATTAAAATTGTGTTATTACTTTAATTCTCTCTCTTCAATAATGGGTTACCAAAGTACCAAGATGTACCCCAAATACATCGACTAGTTATTGGCTTGGCATTAGAAAGAGGATCAAGATTTTGTCATGTCAACATTCAACTAACACAATCCTAAAATAATGATTGAAGTGAAAAAATCAAACTCATTAATTTAACATTAAAGCAAATAGACTTTCAAAGAAGTAAACAACTCAAAAGATAACCAAACTATAGTAAAGTCAATCCCTCACTCACCCAAAAGATGACCAAACACTTTGGGAGTCAAATTTTTGTCCACCATTTCAAAGATCTTAAACAAAAGATAAAACATGTAATTATGGAAAGCTCAAAAAGAGGGGAATCAGATTGCTATGTGGTCTATCCTTCACAAAATAGCTCATGCACATGGGTTTTCTAAGGAATGGAAGGAAATTGTCAATTAATTGAATGACCTAAACTCAAATCTTACACTGAAAAGAGAGAAGTTTTTACTCTTATTTTACTCTTAAAGTCTTTCATTTAAATGAAGTTTTTGAAAGAAAATTTTCATGAAGATGGAGATGGAAGAATTAGATCAGACCAGCTTCCATATCCCATAACATGTGACTGTGACCTACACAACATGGTGCACTCAAGTGACTCAACCACCCTTCATCGCTCATCACATCAACCTTATAATCATAATAAACTTTTCCTCCTAATACTATAATTAATCACCATTTATATTTCACAATATTTCCAAAGTGAGAAAATAAAGCAAAATTATGGAGTGGTTTTTAAATGGTAGAAAAGACAAAGGGCAGTAGAGTTTATAGTGAATAAAGAGATGAAATGTATGGGCTAAAGCCACTAAATAGAAAGAGATATATATATATATATATTATTCTTGAATTGTTTTGTACTTTCCCATAATTAAGGATCTATTTTTAGTCACAACTCACAAGTAAAAGAAGAATGAACACATACCGGTGCTTCGATTTCTTTGTTTTCTTTCTCCTTAGAAGTGCTTGTAAGCCTGATCGATGTCTCTTAACCGGAAAATCAAGACTTCTCACCTCCTCTATCTCAATGATCTCCATAGCTGCTCGGTGAAAATGAATATCTAATTGCATGCAATCCCTATTTATTCTCATGTTAATCATTTGGTATATTATTATTATAATATATATGATGCAAAAACACCTGTCATCATTATTATTTTGACGTTTATGGCTTTTGAAAAAGAGAAATGTTAATGGATGTCTTAAGAATATTGATTTAGAAACTATTTTTAAAAATATTTTACGAAAAAATGATAGTACAATTAATTTTGTTAACAACTTTTTATATTTCTCATAAAAATATTTCTCTTAATGTGATTTATTAACAATTACCGTAATGACACTTGTTGACATGACCCGATAAAAAAAAGGGCTGAAATCTATAGTTTTGAAGAACAGAAACCGAGCTATGTTCAGTCACTATTATAGTCACAATCATTATCATTAATTTAATGACTGTGTTGTTGAAATAGTTGCAGAGATCTAGATAAGGTATGAAGACACAGATTGGTCATATATTCTAGTTACTTGAGTCAATTAATTATTAGTTAAAGGCTGGAATTTTGGGGCCGACAAAACTCCTCAAGATTGTTCTTCGGGGCCAATAGCTTATGAAGACACTGATTGGTCATTTATATATTTATGTGATTATTAAAGCTGATTTTTTTCTTAAAGAGGTTAAATGATTAGTTAATTTGTTAATTAAGTGAGATGTTTTCCCCACGTGGTGCAATTAATAGTGTATAAATACTCAACATCAATATATGAGATTTTTTGTATATAAGAGATCATTTTCTCATAATATAATTCGGTATAGTTTTTTTCCTCTAAAATTTTAAATTCTGTGTGTAATTTTTTGCTGTACTGCTGGATAATTTTTTTCACCAATCCCACCCAAAAGAAGAGAGAGAAAGTGAAAGACAATTGAACTGGTCCAAGTGGATGCTTTTTTTTTTTCTTTTGGTATAAGTTTTTTTTTTTTTTAATGCAAAATAAAAACCCTATATATCTATTCTTTCGCGGGAGGGGGCAAGGATCAGCAGCCTGGCTTGTCCGAGCAGTAGCTTCAAGAGGTTTTTCCTTGGGCTCGGAGGAAACTTTTTCCCCGCCTGACCTTGGCCTTTTCCTTTGGCTGGATCAGCTGGCTTATCTTTGGCACCTGGCTGACCAGTTTCCTTGCTTGCACCAAGGGCGGACGGAGGAGCCTGGCTGGTCTGGCTTGGCCGAGAAGCCTCAGGTGGGGGGGATCAGAGGAATCGTCCGCTGGGATCTCCTGGATATCAGGATCATAGTAGATGCTCTCAGGTAACCTCAGGGGAGAGTCCGAGGGCACTCCAGCTGCGTCCAAGGCTTTTTCCCAAGTTTTATCGCATACTCGCGACAAACTGTGGCAAACTGCTCAGTGAGTTGCTGCGCTGTCACGTCTGCCCCAACTGATACGCCGCCTTCTTCTCGGTTTCAATTGACTCCTTGGCCAATTGAACCTTTTGCTCGGCTGCTCTGGCGTTCTCTCTAGCCTTCTGCAGCTCGGCCCTGAGGCCTTTCACCAGCTCCCGTTCGGTCGCCAAATTAATCTCTGTAGTATGCAGCAGTTTTCGCTGATCCTCGGCTTGTTTTTCAGTGTTTTTGAGCCCGGCATCAAGGCTTCGGTTCTGGGAGATCAGCTCTTTAAGCTCCTCGGACATCTTAGAATGCTCCTCCTTCAGCCTTCCAAGGGATGCCTCTGCCTCAAGCCGGGACTGGGTTGCTGCTTGGGTTTGACCCAGGAATCCTTGTTCAACCCCTCGGCCACATAGACTTGCTGAGTAATCTGCACGACACCGCTTTCAGTATTGAGAAGAAAAACGAGGCCAATTAAAGTATAAAACTTAAACTCATAAATGGTGCACTTACCATGGCTAAGTCCCTCTTGAGGGACATGAAGAGCTCCTGCTGGTTGAAGCGCCTGTAGGACTCCATGTCGTGGGGGAGGAGGAGTGGTTGCTGCAGGGCTTCGGCGACATAGCCCGCTCTCCCTCCGTCATAGTTCCTGAGGGAGGTATCCCACAGGATTGGAGCGCCATCCAGCTCCAACTTGGGAGACCAGATTCGTGGTCCTCCCCCTCGGCGTACGTCTGCCACAAAAGCCTCTTCCCGGCTTTCTGTAGATGAGGCCTGTAGGCTCGGCTGTCCGACACCTTCTGTTGCTTAGCCCCTTGCCTGGCAACGCTTGTTTTTCCTTGACCTCAACATGGGGCCTTTTCTTCTTCAAGTCTGGAATGGGCTTCAGACTTGGGTCGGGAACCTGCGTAGGCGCTGGAGGCAGCGTCACTACTGTTGACTTCCAACACCCTTCTGCTCGGGTTTTTTCCCCTGCCTTTCATCAAACTCCTCAGGTCCATATTGTCGTCCGAGGAGCTTTCAGAGAGAGTAGCTAACAGATTAAGGCGAATGCCTGAGTGCCTATCTGTATCCTCCTCGGCGTCTGAAACCTCTATCACTCGAACGTCTCCTGAACCCTCGCCCTCAAACTGGAATCTATCTATCTGCTCCTCTAGCGAGGAGGTGGAAGAGCCAACCCCTTCGCCTTCAGCCGCCTGTACGAGAGGGACTTGCTGGAGTGGTTGGACGAGAGGGGTATAGCTTGAGGGCGTGGATGTGGTACGGGTTCTAGATCATACGGCGCCAAAAAACCCTTCCAACCAACGTCAATACGAGCAAGGCGATGGTCCCCCTGAACAATTGCGTTGCCGACCGGTTGGTAACCCTTTGGATATCCTGTGTAGCCCAGAATCAGGGGAGCTGATCGGAGCTGTCCGTCTTCGCTCACAAAAATCTCAGATCTCAACAGGAAATTGAGGGCGGCAACGTTCGTAAGGCTTAGCCGAGGAGATACGTGGTTTTTATCTGTTTCAAGGCACAGTAAAGCTATGTTAGGGACTCAAAAACAGTAGCACAAAAAGAACCAAAAACGATTAGAAGACTAGGACTCTAGGCCTATGGTTAGTGTGCCTAAATCTAACATGGCCCACCTGGCTTTCCACGCTTGGTGGGCAGTGATGGCCGTCATGCCATGCACCCGAGACGATCACATAGTCGTCTTTCATCCCTTTGTTGGATTTGGGGAGGCAAGAAATGAGCCTGACCACGTCCGACCGGGATTTTAAGTAGTACCCCGCGTCTTGCTGGCTGTGGCATTCGTACAGATGTACTACATCGAGCCAGGTGAGGCCCAATCCTAGGTGGAGGTTAAGGTGTTCAATGGCCCCTAGAATCCTAAACATGTTGGGCGCGCACTGCCAGGGAGTGATCCTATGGTTCCGAGATAGCTAGTGGTAATGGGGCCCATGGGGATGGTCATCCCCCTTCTTTGAAGGCGATAAGAGGAATAACCACTTCTCCCGTCTCCCGGTCCGTTAGAATCTTTTCTGGGGGGCAATACCTCACACCCACGTTGGGAGGGATGTGGTACGTGGCCCTAAATGCTTCTAATCGCTCAGGGGTATCCACCATGTACTCGAGTTTTCCCATGGTGCTTAGTTGAAACTGTTGGCCGAAGAGAAAATTAAGAGGTGTGGTAAACGATGACTCACCGGGACTAAATCGGAGAGAAGATTTCAGGCTTGTAGGAGGGTTCTTGATGGCTCTGAGGAAGCCTGAAAGCAGCGATTGGGAGTTTTGGACGGAGCGGTGCGTCTGTTCTCTCTGGAGCGTCTGAAGATTCACGAAGTGAAGAAGAAATAATGTCCTCTGAAGCTTTATACGGGGTCAAACGAAGGGTCAGGAGCACTCCCGCCCAAATTTCGAAGAAAAACCGCAGCCGTTGGATCATTCAGTCACCGTTGGATATGAAGGACAAAGCGCCACCTGGTGCAATTAATGCAGCGCCTGGGGAATAAGGAAACCGCAGCGGCATTAATGAAGCGACAGCTCCTACGCTTATGCACGTGCCAGTTCAAATTTGCCTATTTACAAGCTTTTGTTCCAGGGCAGGTCAAAATCCTACTTTTTCTCTTCGGATGCGTACGAAAAACTACAATTTTGAGGGGCTAATGTGGGGGGAGAAAACCCAGCCCAACTTATTGGGCCCAAGGCCCTGAATGAGGAACACTCTTCATCCGAGGAGATGGGGCTTTCAGTCGGATGCCCACGCCAATGGGGATGCCTGGAGATGAACACGTATTCCATCCGAGGAGATGCTCATATGTCCGAGTAGTCATGAGCCCTCGGATCCGAAGAGGTTTGATCAAGCACGAGTATGGGAGGTTCAAGTGATCTATTTGACAAGTGTCAAGAGGGAGAGGAACCTCGGACACACATAAAGATAACGGCAACGGAGAAATATCAAGGAGGCATACTTCAACCACCACATTTAATGCACTGTACCTACCTTTCTGGCCGCATTTATGTGGACAGGACACCTGAACAGTGCTTTCTCAGCTACCGCCACTCACATAAGGCTAAAGGTGGGATGATGGGACAGGTACTCAAGTGGGAGCCTGGATGATGAACAAGTGGACGTAGGAGATGTAAGAAGGTAATGCTATATAAGGGAAGGGTACCCCTGATAGAATGGGGGGAAAAAGGGAGAGAAGGGAGATATTAGATGGTTGTAGCTCCAGAAATTGTAACCTTTGATTATCAATGAAAAACATCTCTTCGGACAGAATACTCATATTAGTCCGAGAGCACATTAATTCAACTTCTAGCATTGGTGTTGTTGTTTAATACTGTTATTTTCATTATTTGCCTAGCCCTTTCGCCCACTCTCTACCAAATTTATTGTTTTGGGCTCAGTGGGTTCCGAATCCATACCTCCTTGGGCTTGGGCCGCAAAAACTGACCCTACAAGATCAAAAGTACAAAACATTTAATGAAATTATGAAAAAAAGATTATTAGTATTTTTTTTTTTTTAGAAACATGAAAAAAGATTATGAATGTGTGTGACCATAAATTTATTACTTTAATTTTGGTAGGTTATAATATAAAATATATATATATATATAAAGTAAAAATAAAAACTTTGAATCTTTGATAGTCATAGAATAATTGACCAATAACAAGAAGAGAGGTAAAAAAAAAAAGGATTTTGTTAATGTGTGCCCTTAGGGCACACGTTATTTTTCATTTTTGGAAAAAAATTTCTTAGAAATTAAAAAAGTATTGACAGTTTTTCAATTTTCGAAAAAATATTTCTAAAAATAGATGATTTAATGTTTACTCTAAGGACACACATTAATCAGACTTAAAAAAAAAAAAAAAAGCCATTTTCAACAGGCGGTGAGATCTGTGACAGCCGCATTGACAATAAATCTGTCTTTGCACGATCTTTGCCGTTCATCTGTACAATTTTCAAGGTTCTAATTTCTGATCCCTACAAATTGTTCACCTAAAGATTCCAAAAGGTAGTTTAGTCCCCCGAGCAACTAGAACAGCTTTAATGGTAAAACAAGATAAGGTTCATTTAATGTAAAGTAAAAATATTTCTGACCTAAAATGTTTGAAACTTCCAACTACTATATCCCAAAAAATAAAAATTAAAAAATTTAGAGACTCGAGAATGTGATATTTGTGATTGATTCAAACGAAAATTAGTGAAATTTGTTAACTCGATTGTTGTAAAAATTGATGTGTCTATAACATTTGGAGAGAGAGAGAGAGAGAGAGAGAGAGAGAGAAGTTGCAAGGCAATGACACATGAACTTAAGGAAAACAATATCTATTTATCATATGGTCAATAGTGGTTGAAATATAGAGGCAGGTGAATTCATTTTTATCAAATTGATATCTTCCAAGCACTTTTTAATTTTTTGTCCATATAATCATCGATACAGTGTTCTATATGAACAGGATGCATTTGTGTTTGCCACTAATTCAATTATGACACCTCCCCCACTCTCCCCTATTTATCTCGGAATTTAAAAAAAAAAAATTCAACTGCCATTGTAAACTCCTAACAAGGCTTACAAATCAAAAGCAAATTGTAAGAATCTTGGAAAGGCATTTAAAATTGGTCCATTGCAAATAAAAGAAAATTGAGAAATATATTTTCACGATAATCTTGATAATATATAATTTTTTTTTAAGCACACAGTTTACTAGTTACTTTATTAAAGTGAAATTATATTCTTCTAAGTTCTAACTAGCAATTACTTCATGTTTTTATCGTTCTTATCTTCTCTTTTTCCATGAAAAATGAGTCTTCTCTATTTTCATGAAAAATGAGTGATCTTACCAAGCTTGGTAACTTTTGCTNATAAGTTTTTTTTTTTTTTTTTTTTTTTTTTTTTTACAAAGAAAGATACAAGAGTTGAATTTGAGTCACTTTGCTTGTGGCCTTTCTAGAAGCTAAGAAATTGGTGATTATATTATTGCTTCCATGAGCACATCATGTCCGGTAATACTTCTAATCTATTAAGAAATTCATATATGGTTTGAAATTCGGGTATTATATCAGGTGCAATTGTAATCAAGATCTGGTACTAAAAATTAACCTTTTAACCTTTTAATTTCTCAGTTCATAGATCAGAAAAATTAGAAATTAAAAAAAAAAAAAAAAAAAAAAAAAAAACTTTCTAAACCATATTTATATCTATATCCATTTGCTCAACTACTAGTCTTCATATTCATAGGAACCATAAGAAAAAACAAGTAATTTAAATACTTATCCTGTCATTCTACTTGCTTGACGAGTAACCCATTCTACAAAATTGACAGATAAGTATAATCTACAGGGAGAGACAGAGACAGAGAGACAGAGAGGTCGCAATAATACTAAAAAACAACAATACTAAGGTTTAACGGTTGACTCAGATTCTGGCCCACCACTAAATTATCCCATAGGCTCTAGCACTCAGGAAACTCATAAAAATTCTTCATTTTTTTTTTTCATCTAGAACCTTTATCTCTAGTAATTTCTTTTGAAATTATAGTACACGTCTTGTAAAGAAGAACAAATATTTTGTATTGTTTTAGGTGAGTACCTAATATCTGTATTTGTTCAAGAAAGTTATTTGGGTGTATTGTGGTTATGAGCTAAGCAGGTGACAATAATGCATATAAAGTTTTTGCCTTACAAGCATGTAAGCCTTCAAAGGAGAAAATTACATAAAGTAAAATTCAAAACTAACCTCAATATTATTGTCAAAAAGCTCTGAAGTATCAACAGAAACAAAAATTCAACCTCATGTGTCTAAAATACAAAACATAAAAAAGTACACTAGTACTAGAACTCCAGTCTTATTCAAAATTTCTGAACTCCTTTCACGTGTATAATCTCAATGAAAGCATTATTCTTCATAATCTAAATTTGGAAGGGAAACAATGGGGGTAAGCTTGACAACTTAATAAGTAACCAAAAACTTAACTAGCCTGATCAAACATTTAGATCAGCAAAATAATAAATTGTACATAAGATCAAATTTTATAAGTTGTTTAGAAATTGCATCTTAGTTTGATTGGAAACTAGTATATAATTTAACATTAGTTTTACAAATATCAAGTTCCAAAACATCAAAAATCATATTTTACAATGAATTCTAAAACATTAGAATTTACGATTTACAATGAGTTCAAAAAAAGATATAAAAATTTTCATCAACTTTAAACAATTCGCATATCTAATCATATTCATATTCTTAACAATTTTGTCACTATGATTACTCTATATTCTCATGACTAGGCCCATGTGTAGACCGGTGATATGTCCCAAGAAAAACTAGTTTTTATGTCAATCTATAACCCCGAATGGCTGGATCCAAAGTATAAATTAGATTATATAAATGAATTTTCTTGAACTTATACAGTTTTATTTCTGTCCTCATAAAAAATCTTATTTTAAAAATTTATAGTTCAAATGAATATACCAATCAAATCATTGTTTTTTTTTTTTTTTTTTTGAGAATCAGTCAAATCATTGTTAATTTCACAAAATTGACACATTCTTAATCCAAGTTTGAAAGAAAATAAAACTTCTATAACCGATTGAACCAAATAAATAAATGTGTAGTACTTTAATGAGAAAGAAAATCTAGCTCATTTCTTTAAATCAATATAGCTCAAATAATTAAATAAAATTTGTAAGGAAACACCAAAAAAATATTTGATTAATGAATTAAACATTATATTTTTAGCAAAATATAACTAATCAAGAAAAGGTTACCTAAGTTAAGGAGACGTTTAGATTTTTTGTACTTCTCTCTTAATCTTTCCTTCTAATTAAGATCCACAAGTTCCACACCCAATTCCATCAATCCAACCACTACGCATTCTTCACATGATGGTCACTACTCAAGTACGAAATTCTTGTGAGGTGTGGGGGCAAGAGCTGAGATTTATGTCTCTAGGAGAGAGTTTGACATACATATACATTTAGATTAAGTTAGAGTAAAAATTTTATCTTGTATAAATAAATAAATAATTCCATCAATCCATATTAGTAATACTATCTACTTAGCGGTCAAATAATCAACTACAACTATAATCATTCATTCAAAAAATAATAATAATCAACTATAATCTTGCAACGATATCAGTATACTAGTATCATTGAAAGATTTTTTTAGCTGCTAATATTCTATGTTAAAGGAGTTTTCTATAGACATAAGTTGTAGACATTCTTCTCAAAAAAAAAAAGTTGTAGACACGTTCAATTTCAGGAAAGAGAAGAGAAATAGGACCAAGACTTTTTATTGAAGGAGACTTTGTCACATTTGTGTACAAGGCCTTTTGAAAAGATCTGATTCTTTTGACTGGATTACTGCAGATGTGTAGATAACAAAAGACTTTGAAGTTTTTTTATTTTCTTGGAGGGACATAGAGGAGGAAGCTACAGTCAACACTAGAAACTCGTGAGGGAAGAGGCTTCCTTCTTGGTTTTCTTTTTTCAATGAAATATTTCAATTCATCCCAAAAAAAAAAAAAAAAAAAAAAAAAACAATTTAATGCAGAAAATGTGGTTCTATTGAAGATCCAAATTCTTACTTTTTAGAACTATTTTTTGGGTATAAAAGGGAATTTCGATCTACATACAAAGTTCACTTTTCTACCTTACAAAAAATTAGATCTATTTTACTGTTCACTTAAACTATCATCCGCACATTTTCTAATAGGAAACTCAAAAAAAATTTAAGCTGTTTTCTTTTTTCTTTTTTCTTTTTTTACTAGAATTGTTTAAGCCATTTTTCAGTATTGGAGAAAGGTTGGTGTAAATAATTTATATTTAAAAAAAGGCGAGTATTTTGTTCTAAATTAGAAGAGGGAGGTAATTATAATAATAGAAAACTTTAGAGAGAATGGCAATGCATATTCCATCATCATCATCATCATCACTACTACAACAATTACTCCAAACCTTCTTCTTTTTTTTTTCGTTGTCATAGTAAATGATACACCCAAATAAATTAATAATATTTTAATTCTTACCACTGTGAAAAAAATATAAAAAATTTTATGTTTGTATTTTTGTATTCCATTAAAAGAACTTTTCGAACATGTGATTATTCCATCAAGTGTATGAAAATTATTTGCATGTTAAGCATGTATGATCAACTGAATTTTATTAATACTTATAAATAACTAAAATTACTCGATTATGATAATCATCAGGTAAAAGCTGACAAACAATTTGTTTGAAAAATATGGTTTTGCAAAGAATTTGGATGGTGAATTTGGCCTTGTGTGTAGCCAAATTGGATTAGAGTTTCTTCGTTTGTTGCATTGAACATATACTAAAAAGCAAACCAGGTTCGTTAACTCCACATACAATTCAAAAAAGAGGAAGAAATTTTTGAAAACCACGTGTTAAATACAGATGTTCGTGTGTGTGGCTGTGGCTAAAACTTCCTAACCAAGCAACTAAACGACTGTAGCATAATATATATAAAAATTCCTCATTGAAAACAAAGAGACTTAGATACAAATGTGTCATTTTTGTTGTCCCTCCCTACTCCCTAGTCAACTTAAATAACCAATTATCCGAATTCAGATGTGAACGATAAAGGAGGGGCAAGGTGATATAACGTGGGTTGAAGAATGACCACTTTGGATTTCTAGAAGTGTACGGACGGATGTAAATCCCTTTTATTAAGGATGTGAGTCCCTTTTGGTTGTTCCTACTTTCCTTGCTATAATTTTTTTTTTTTTTTTTTTTTTTTGCTTGAACAAAATGCTTTTCTTTTTAAAAAAATTTACATGTAGAAATTGTTGTGTTGGACTATGGATAGTAAAGTATCTTCTGGTCAAATGTTACTTTGCATGACTAGTATGACATGGCTAGCGCAATAATTAGTGGATGAAATTTGTTTTGCGTAATATTTATTGCATGCAAATGATTTTGCACACTCTATTTTATGATGAAAATCATGACTTTAAGTTTAGGTTTCAATTCAAAAATAAAATATGTAAAACTGTGTGTAATAAACACAAGCTCATTTGTTTTTATTAAAAAAACTATTGGTAAAAATATGAAGAATTTTGGTAGGTTATAATATAAAATATATATATATATATATATAAAGTAAAAATAAAAACTTTGAATCTTTGATAGTCATAGAATAATTGACCAATAACAAGAAGAGAGGTAAAAAAAAAAAGGATTTTGTTAATGTGTGCCCTTAGGGCACACGTTATTTTTCATTTTTGGAAAAAAATTTCTTAGAAATTAAAAAAGTATTGACAGTTTTTCAATTTTCGAAAAAATATTTCTAAAAATAGATGATTTAATGTTTACTCTAAGGACACACATTAATCAGACTTAAAAAAAAAAAAAAAAGCCATTTTCAACAGGCGGTGAGATCTGTGACAGCCGCATTGACAATAAATCTGTCTTTGCACGATCTTTGCCGTTCATCTGTACAATTTTCAAGGTTCTAATTTCTGATCCCTACAAATTGTTCACCTAAAGATTCCAAAAGGTAGTTTAGTCCCCCGAGCAACTAGAACAGCTTTAATGGTAAAACAAGATAAGGTTCATTTAATGTAAAGTAAAAATATTTCTGACCTAAAATGTTTGAAACTTCCAACTACTATATCCCAAAAAATAAAAATTAAAAAATTTAGAGACTCGAGAATGTGATATTTGTGATTGATTCAAACGAAAATTAGTGAAATTTGTTAACTCGATTGTTGTAAAAATTGATGTGTCTATAACATTTGGAGAGAGAGAGAGAGAGAGAGAGAGAGAGAGAAGTTGCAAGGCAATGACACATGAACTTAAGGAAAACAATATCTATTTATCATATGGTCAATAGTGGTTGAAATATAGAGGCAGGTGAATTCATTTTTATCAAATTGATATCTTCCAAGCACTTTTTAATTTTTTGTCCATATAATCATCGATACAGTGTTCTATATGAACAGGATGCATTTGTGTTTGCCACTAATTCAATTATGACACCTCCCCCACTCTCCCCTATTTATCTCGGAATTTAAAAAAAAAAAATTCAACTGCCATTGTAAACTCCTAACAAGGCTTACAAATCAAAAGCAAATTGTAAGAATCTTGGAAAGGCATTTAAAATTGGTCCATTGCAAATAAAAGAAAATTGAGAAATATATTTTCACGATAATCTTGATAATATATAATTTTTTTTTAAGCACACAGTTTACTAGTTACTTTATTAAAGTGAAATTATATTCTTCTAAGTTCTAACTAGCAATTACTTCATGTTTTTATCGTTCTTATCTTCTCTTTTTCCATGAAAAATGAGTCTTCTCTATTTTCATGAAAAATGAGTGATCTTACCAAGCTTGGTAACTTTTGCTTGTCACCAAGTAAGGCATTAAAGTGGTTGAATTTATGTGGAATCAAAGATTAAATTGTAAAAAAAAACGGAGCAGTACTTTGAGCTCTTACATAGGGGTGGGCTTTACATGTGGGTCTCCCGCGAGGCACGCCCCTTATGTGAGAGCTCAGAGCACTACTCCAAAATTATGTAAGTATTATCTTAAATGTGAAATGATTGTTATGGCTTGTCTATGTTTGTAGCGCAAGCCCTCACCCTTGGGGTTGGGTGACCCCCATCCATTGTATGCTTTCTTTGTATTTAAAATTTGATTGAGGAATCTTTTTCAAGATCATCACATGTAAAATAGTTCAAGTATCCCTATAATTAAACTGCCACCTCTTAGGCCTAATTGATACTACCATAGATGCCAACTATAAACAATAACTCTCTCAAACACCTATTATTGTAAAGAGAAGTCTTCTCAAAGTCATCAATCTATATATATATATATATATATTCCCCTTTTCGGTTAATATATTTTAATTTCTATAGCTCACATATAGGTATGCCTCATTTAATATCAATTAAATTTAAAAAAATGAACAAGTTAGCATGGTCTAATATTTGGTGAGGTAAATCAATATTAGGAATAGTCACATCACACCCACCTGGGGCAATAAGTACTTTTCATTCGGAAAGTTGAAGCCAATCAAAACTTCAATATTATGTGTCAATTGTCATTTGACTTGACGAACCACCTCATTTGGACCTTGAATTAATCACTGTGGTGCAAACATGTCCTCAAGAGAGCTTAACTATAACTGCTATTTCAGTTGTTCATTTAGTACAAGTTACTAGTAGACTCCAAGACCTTCTATTCTGGTTGTTGATATGTTGGAGAAAATGAGAAAATGATTGGTATTGTTGGTATATACTATTTAGTATATTCAAAGTCCGTGCATCTTAGTTGTTGATTTGTTGTAGAAAATGATTGCAAGAAAATTTTCCCCGTCTCTTTTGTAGGATTTAATGGTATTGTTACTCTCTTCAGAAAGTTGGTCTCCCTATAATGTATGCAATCAAATATAGTTGAAGATAGGTCACCAGAAACAGCTGACTTTTTATGTTGCTTCACATTGTCTTAGTTAAGAACCAGCTAATAGGCAATTTGGTATTTAAATAATGCCCAATTAGGTTATCTGTGACTGTGAGGCAACTTTTTTAAGTCACTTTCTTATGATACATGTCACAAGCTGAAGCCAAGAGCAAAGATAAATGATCTCTTCTGGTGTAAGAGCAAATTGGTACAAGCATGATCACCATATGAAAGTAATTTTCATTAAATTCCAAGAGGTTGATCTAATGATTTCTAAGGTTCATGTTATTCATGAGATCTTCGATTCACATCCTAGTTAACATTCTCAAAAGATTCAAGTTTCCTGAACACCCATTATAAAAGGGAAAGAATCAAAAGTTTTCATTTAGAATTGGACAATTCCATGAACCTATACTTTGAATTCTAATAAACTTGTGGCAGTAAGACCTTTTTTTTTTTTTACAAAGTTGAATTGGGATCCCACAGGAATATTGTGACAATGCACTTTAAGTTTCTATGTATATCATAGTTATATATATGGACAATGCAGGGCTCGGGACCACATAAATACCTAGAAATTTATTTTAAAAAAATGAAAAAGCAATTAAAAAGAAGCCAGGCAAGTTCCTCAATGTGACCAAATAAATAAAATAAGCTCTTTACCTGTAATAAAGCCATCAAATAAGTAAATGTTAATGTCATGAGATACATGGGACCAAAGTAGACCTTGTTTGCAAGCAAGGAATTGGTCTTTTCAATCTGCAAACACACATGTATTGCAAAGGGAGAGAGAGAGAGAGAGAGAGAATATGGAACTTCAAAAGGTTGGTCAAAATTTAACAAAAAGATGAAACAAGGCATCTCTTACAAGTTAATTTTTTGTAAAGCAGCAATTATTGCAAAGAGATTTGCTCTGAATCAACAGATTAAACATTAAAGTTGGATTAGACTATTCATAATAATGTATTCATGTTTGCTTGTCAGCTTGAGGACTACCAGTAATTCAACTCAAGTACACAACAGTCTTAAGCTAAACACATTTTGGAATCTTTGTCCTATGGTCTCTCCTTCTGAGATTAAACAAAGCATGACTTGTGGGTAACCTGAAATAGTGCCACTAATATATACGCATGGAGGGATATTTTGCTTTTACCCAAGTCATTTTCTACTAATAATTGAACTTGTTGAAAATTTAGACCCCTTAAACACACAGATTGCGTAGCCTAGATTAATTAGCCAAGTTGTTACTTAGTCAAATTATGCAATTCTAGGTTAAAGCAATCAAATAATCATATCAAGATATAAAGCAGCGGAATAATAAATAACACAAGATATGATCACCTAGGAAACCACTCGGTAAAAACCTGGGGAGGATTTGACCCACCGATCCTCAAGGCATAACAGAATTCACTATGAAAGAATTGAAGTTCTTACAGAAGGACTACAAGCTCCCCGCTCGACTTCCTAATGCTACCCACCAGTAAAACTTCCTGACACGACCACGCGCAGGCTCCGAATCCACGGACTACTTCTTTCTTGAATTCTTCAATCAGCTACAAGCTCCCCGCTTGCTTTTCTTTTTAAGTTCCAATGGTTGCAACTATAATGATCTTCAAGATGTTGAAATCATCTCTACCTTGAAAACCCTAAGTTTTGTGTAAAGGAAGTCTCCTCAAAGATCTCACACGAGATTCACACAAAACAGCAATGTATGAGCAACAAAGCAATATGGACAACCCTCAAAAACGTGGCTAGGGTTTAGTTTATATACCTAGGGTAAAAACACAAAACCCTAAACGTTTAATGAAGTAGGGCTGAGTTGGAAAATCTGCAGAAAATTCAACCTGTGCGATTTTCGATCGATCGAGTCTATTCTTCGATCGATCGAGCCAGGCCGAAAGTCCCAAGTACTTCTGCAGCCACTCGATTCCAACTTTACAATATTAAACCAACTTTGAGCAATTCTAAACAAGACTAAATACACTGTTTTGATCATGGTTTGCCAACATTACAAATTAGAGTTCTAAATACAAAAACTCCTAAGACCTTAGAACCTAACAAACTCCCCCTTTGGCAATCCGTGACAAAACCCTAATTCACAGCTCAAAGTTTTACAAATAAAAAGCCCTTTACAAAGGTAATGCTCATAAAATCAAATTCAGCCTAACTACTATCCATCAGTTGCAAGTGTAGACAGCAGCTTAGTTGAATCAACCTGTATATTCCTGAAATACTCAACAAACGCATAAACGCATGTGTGACAGAAAAGAGTAAAAACAACAGGTATAACATTCTTGTAAGATCCACACAACACAAAATAAAGACATATAAAAATGAACAAGTCATAAATATAAATCAATACGCAGTGAATCATAAAGCAACAAGAATCAATAAAAAATAAATGTATATCAAACAATGTTACTCCCCCTAACATGAATATCCCAAAAAAAATGATATACATAGTGAAGCACCTAGATACAATCTAAAACAATATCTCCCCCTAACAACAAAAATCTCCACAAGACAAAACTCCAAGTCAAAACTCCACTCCCCCTTTTTGTGACGGAATGCCAAAGAGCAATCATGAGTCGCCATCAAAAGGAGGTGGTGAGGAAGAATGAAGACGTGCTAAATCCACTCGAAGAGCACGAATCTCATCCAGCAAGTCCACCAAAATCTGACCATGAGCCTGCTGAACAGTCATGACAGTCTCCAAAGTACGACGAACATCAAAGTCGGCCGAAGGAGGTGAAGGAACATCAGCAGCAGCAGTATCAGCACCAACTGGATCAGAAATATCCTCACCAGCAGGACCTGCAGAAGAAGAAGGAGGAGGAGGTACGCTACTAGAGGGCTCAGACCTAGGGTGTTTAGAACCAGCTCGAAGATGAGCAGCCCTCTGTCTAAGAAAAGACGCACCGATAGGAGCAATCACATGAACAGGCTCAGAGGAAGGAAAGCCACGAAGCTCAAGATGGAGCAAAATCCTATGAATGAAAATAGGATGAACAAGGGCATGTGAAGAAGATGAACTCCTATAAACCTCGTTCAAAGAACGAAGAAATAGATGGGGAAAACTGATAGGAGCATCAGTAACAAGAGCGTACAAAAATACACACCTCTCAAGAGGAATGGTGTGCACATGAGAAATAGGCCAGATGGAATGACAGGCTATCCTAAAGAAAAGATAATGTAACCCGGAGAGCTCAGCAGAAGTGATCCTAGGATCAGAACCCCACTGGACAGAAGTACCAGTGATGTAAGACAAAACATCGCTCAGCTCGGGAGACTCATCATAAGGATAGACAGGATCCCTAACCAACGGTACCCCTAGAGCAGCAGCCACTACCTGAGGAGTAATGGTGTACCCAACACCTCGTATCCAACTCTTTACCAAAGTGTTGGAATCATAGATGTGGATAGAGATGTTCGAATAGAACTCTCTAATCAAGGCAGACGGTGGAGGAGGATCAGAGATGTCTAACAAAGGTAACCAGCCCCGACGCTCAAAGTTAGCCCTAATGGCCGGATCAAGCTCATCTAACACAACAGAACGCTCAGCCCAAATCTTCCTCTTAAGGTTAAGCTTCTCAAAAAGATCTTGGTTTTTCTCACTCGGAAACCTCTCACGGTCAAAGGAGGGAGGGGATGGAGAGGATGAGGGAAGGGACCTATGGGCTCTAGTTTTCCTAGGCATGATGCTAAGGAAAGAACAGAGACACAAAGAGAAAACCAAAGGAACAAAAAAAACAAAACCAAAGGCAGACTGCAAGTTACCAAAAAAAAAACAATAGAATTAAAATCTATATGATGCATGAGCAGATACAATGCCATGATGCATGCACTAATGCAGTGAACAACTAAGTTCAATTGAGATTAAATTGACAAAATTGGCTTGAGCAAGGAATTTTCTTAACAAAAACCCCAAAAATTTAACACAAATTGAAAATTTTTAAAACCAAATGATGAATTGAGCATCACAAAACACAACACATAGATTATAATGCTTAATTTCATCAATCCAACAAGCCAATTGCATCAAATTCTACTCAATTTCACAAAATCCCCAAATCGGATCAATTAGGAAACCCTAGATTTTTCAATTTCACATCAAACTCAAAATTGATCAAATTGAACTATTTAAATCATGTCTATAACATGTCCCCACAAAAACCCAATGATCAATTGCATCAATTATGGCTTGAATCAAAAGAAAAAACCAAAAAAGCAAAGTGCGAAAATCGCCCCTTAAAAGCATGAATGTATGCATGAAATGATGAAAAATAAATCAAAAGGAAGGGCAAAAGGGTCTTACCGGCTTGAGGAGAGAGAGATTGTGCAAAGACTTCGGAAGAAAACGACAAAAAATCACAATACCAAGCTTGCCAACGCGGAGAGAGGAAAAAGGTTTGAAAAGTTTTGAAATAGGATCTTTGAAAAAGTCAGAAAAGTGCCTTTTAAAAACCTTTTTCACGATATTCGATCGATCGAAAATTACATTCGATCGATCGAATGTGACAGTCGTTTTAGAACAAACTAAGGCACTTTTTCGATCGATCGAAAAATGGGTTGGATCGATCGAAATGGTCAGAAGCTCACTAAATTTTGAAAAAAATCCAGTTTTGAAAGATACAAACCAAAATTTTGTAAAACAACTCCTCAAAGCATTAAATAGTAAAAACAAAATGCATGAGTATGAGATGGAATGCTTTTTCAAAAACCCAAAATTTTTAAACCCAAATTATGTCAAAAACACGTTTCAATCATTCCCCCATTGAATTTTCTCAAGCAACAAAAATGTTGTGCACAAATCTCAAGATATTTTCAAACTTGGTTGGTCAGACCATAAACACACACACTAGTATGTACAGTGTTTAACAAAGAGTAACTTGTGTAGTGTGTGATACTAGCAAAAACTTGGGATACATGTGAGGTGATATGTGAATGGCAATCAAACACAAAGTCTACACAATTCATCACATAGAATTTAAAAGAGACTATCACCTAAAGAGTTACATCCTATAACTCCCACATCTCCTAGAACAAAAGCTTGCAATCATGTAAGTTTCTTGTATTTTTGCCTCTTATTTGTATGAGATGGCATTCAGCCTAATAGTACACACCGGTTTGAATTAAGTGAATTGGCATTAAGCCTAATAGTACACACCAGTTTTAATTTATTTTGAGGCTACACCTTATGTTCTTTTTGTGCATGTGCTACACTTTCTCGAGCACAGAATCTTATGATATGCACTAAGGTGTTCATGATTGGCTAGTGAACAGTGGTGAGATGGTTATTTATGCCTTTCTCAAAAGAATCAAGTCCGACAGTTAAATAACATATGACTTCATGATTAAGACAAGGAGAATAAAAACCAAACACATCTTTCCCACACAACATGCACTACAAAGTTTTAACTAGTCAAGTGCAATGAAAAAGTTCATCAAAGTTAAACAAGGTACACAGACCATGATATGTGTCACAAGATAGACCAACCTTGTTTTTCAAAAATCAAGACAAATAGTGTCTAACATAATGTTTGCTTTCTCCCTTTTTTTTTTTTTTTTTTTTTTTTATTAAAAGAGAAAACAGATACATCCTAGAATGAAATGCATGAATGTAATGCAATGCAAGTCCTAGAACAAAAACAACAAAAAGACAAAAAACCAAAGAACAATGGTCACCAAAGGAAAAGGCAATTAAGCACAAGGACCATGTCAGAAAGACTCAGTTAGTTCGAGTCTTTTGCATCCAAGACCTTTTGGATGCACCACGAGCATTGGAGTTCATATTCACATTCGAGTGATTCCCAACTCCAGGATTGGAATAAAGGTTTAACACCTTTACCAATTCACCAATTAGTGCCATAGGGTCTTGTGCTTGAGGCACAGGCACTTTTGGTTTAGTTGCTCTCTTATCAGCTTGACGCTTGTAACAATTAGGACGAATATGTCCAGACTTACCACAATAATGACAAACCCAAGCAGGTTTACCATGCATCTTGTCCTTAGATTTGGTAGGCTCCCTAGGTTTAGATTCTCTTAAGTCTACCCTAATCTTCTTAGGTGGTGAAACTTCTACAGGATTAACTACCTCACTCACAGGTGGTTTGACAGTTTCACTCACAACCTCACTAGCAGAAGGTTCAGAAGAAGAAGCAGGAACAAAATTTGTGGAATGTGGAGTAGAGCCAAAGATGCTTTCAACATATCCCAAACCAGATTTATCCGCAGGATACTTTTGAACATTTAACATGTGATCAAGTTTAGAACTAGCAGATCTAGCAATAGATAAATCATGTTCTAAGGTTCTAACTTTATCAAGCAAAAGCATGTTCTCAGATTTAACATTATTTAGAAGCTCATTAGCATCAAACAGTTTAACAAGCAAATTTTTCTTTTCAAGCTCCAGAGAGTCAATTTTCTTTAGGCCAAGATCAACTTTCATAGCATCCTTTGCAGCAATTTTGCAAAGTTTGTTATAGGCCTCTTGAAGATCTGCATCTTCAGAGAGTTCCCCATCAGAAGGGTTCTCTTCAGCAGATACGCTTTCACTGACCATAGCAGTAGCTGTGAAAGCAATGAAGTTTCCATCCTCGTCACACCCGGACTCATCATCAGAAACCTCATTATCACTAAGGGTTACAGCCATAGCTTTACCCTTAGTCTTCAAGAATGTAGGACATTCAGATTTCATATGACCATACCCTTGACAACCAAAACATTGAGGACCCAAAAAATTATTAGAAGATTGACCACCTCTATCATTTGATTTTTCAAAATTATTTACCTTAGTGGGATCATTCTTCCTAAAATTTCTAGGTTCAGCAGTGTTGGTACCTCTTGCCTTTCTATTTGTATTCCTAAGAAAATTCTTAAAGTTTTTTGCAAGATAGGCAATCTCTGTAGCAGAGAGCTCATCATCAAATCCACCACCATCAACATCATCAACTGACTTAAGAGCCATTGATTTGGATTTGTTTACTTTAGGTAGGTCAGACTCATAGGATTGGAGAGATCCTACAAGTTCATCTACAGGGATGGAGTCCACATCCTTGCTTTCAGTAATGGCAGTCACTTTGGGTCTAAAATCTTCAGTTAAAGATCTAAGAATCTTCCTAACAATTTTAGGTTGATCATAGATTTCACCCAAATTAAAAGCAGAATTGACAATATCATTCAGTTTGGCATAAAATTCATCAAAGGATTCATCATCAGACATCCTAATACTCTCAAACCTAGAAGTCAATTGTTGCAATTTATTAATCTTAACTGCCTTTGTGCCTTCATGCACAGTTTGGAGGATTTTCCAAGCAATATGAGCAACCTCAACATTAGAGATCCTCTTAAATTCCTCCATAGAAACAGCATTGAAGATGGCATTCATAGCTTTGCTATTGAAGCCTGCTGCTTCTTTTTCAGAAGTTTGCCACTCACTCACAGGAGTAGTGGGCTTCTCCCATCCGTATTCAACAGAATTCCAAACCCTTTCATCAATGGATTTCAGGAATGCTTTCATCCTTACTTTCCAATAAGCATAGTTGTTCCCATCAAAATGAGGAGGAACAAACAAAGAGTGTCCATGCTCCATGACAACTGGGGTCAAGGATCAGCTCAGAGATAGAAATCTCAAGCAAAAAGAGCTACCACGCTCTGATACCACTTGTTGGAAATTTAGACCCCTTAAACACACAGATTGCGTAGCCTAGATTAATTAGCCAAGTTGTTACTTAGTCAAATTATGCAATTCTAGGTTAAAGCAATCAAATAATCATATCAAGATATAAAGCAGCGGAATAATAAATAACACAAGATATGATCACCCAGGAAACCACTCGGTAAAAACCTGGGGAGGATTTGACCCACCGATCCTCAAGGCATAACAGAATTCACTATGAAAGAATTGAAGTTCTTACAGAAGGACTACAAGCTCCCCGCTCGACTTCCTAATGCTACCCACCAGTAAAACTTCCTGACACGACCACGCGCAGGCTCCGAATCCACGGACTACTTCTTTCTTGAATTCTTCAATCAGCTACAAGCTCCCCGCTTGCTTTTCTTTTTAAGTTCCAATGGTTGCAACTATAATGATCTTCAAGATGTTGAAATCATCTCTACCTTGAAAACCCTAAGTTTTGTGTAAAGGAAGTCTCCTCAAAGATCTCACACGAGATTCACACAAAACAGCAATGTATGAGCAACAAAGCAATATGGACAACCCTCAAAAACGTGGCTAGGGTTTAGTTTATATACCTAGGGTAAAAACACAAAACCCTAAACGTTTAATGAAGTAGGGCTGAGTTGGAAAATCTGCAGAAAATTCAACCTGTGCAATTTTCGATCGATCGAGTCTATTCTTCGATCGATCGAGCCAGGCCGAAAGTCCCAAGTACTTCTGCAGCCACTCGATTCCAACTTTACAATATTAAACCAACTTTGAGCAATTCTAAATAAGACTAAATACACTGTTTTGATCATGGTTTGCCAACATTACAAATTAGAGTTCTAAATACAAAAACTCCTAAGACCTTAGAACCTAACAGAACTTTATTTTAAAAATTACACAAGCAATTTCTTTCTCTATTTTTTTTTTTAAATTAAAATTTCAACATTTATATTTAGTGTTCATCATGCCAAAGTTGTTTAGAAGATAATATACATAATGTAGATTTCTCAAAATGTTTTGTGATGGTTAAAAATCTCTAAACTTAGTGTCATTGCGAGAATTTGAATTCAAATCTTCCTTCTCCCAATTTGTTGTAGACCAAAAAAAAAAAATCCTTATGCTTCGTGATCAATAAATTATTCGCCTTATAAGGCCTTGAAGGACCATGAAACTCATTCATCCATTTCTACACACGACATATAACATAGCAAGAACATTACTGAAAATTGCAAATGCAAGTGGAAAGCCTTATAGTTGACATGTTTGTTGCCATGCCACACAACACAAGGCACCTAAAACCACAATTCTGTGTAAAATGCCATATATGATGATATCACATGTTTCGCATTGGTTTTATGGCCCTTCTGGTGAGGCTTTTAAAAGCAAATAATTCACCTTACTAGTCCGTTTGCTAACCAAATGATGCAATAGTTTTGTCACTTGTGTGAAACAGTTTTGTGATTTTGTCCCTATTGCCAGTTTTAGATATACTGTCATGCTTCCCAACAATTGCTTTTCAAAACAGCTCAAACTTGGGTATTCGAGATGGGGGGTACAACTTGCTTTCCAGTTAAGGATTAAAAATCTGAAAATCGAGGTCGATGTTAAGGTCATCCTTTGATCTACTTCATTAGTATAGAGGGATGTAATACTCTCAAATTGCAATTTTAGCAACACACTTGCTCAGATTAAGCTTTACCGGATGTGTATTGTTAAAATTTTTTAGCAACCATAAATAGTAAATTTGGGTATTCGAGATGGGGTACAACTAGCTATCCAGCTAAGGATTAAAAATTTGAAAATCGAGGTTAATGTCATTGTCATCCTTTGATCTACTTCATTAGCATTGAGGGGCGTAATACCCTCAAATTGCAATTTTAGCAACATTCTCGCTCAGACTAAGCTTCACCTGGATGTGTATTGTTAATAAAATTTAACAACCATAAATAGTAAGTGTACATATACAAATTACTGTAGCTAGATGGTAAAAATAATATATTATATTTTATTGTTTCTCTCTTCTAATAAACTATTATTAACAATTTTTTATCACTTTTTTCTCTCTCTTCACTTTCTCTCCCTTTAAAGTAAATAGTAAATAAAATATATTTAAATGAAGTGGTGAAAGAATAAAGATTAAGATGTTAAATATATTGTAAAATGAAATCGTATTATACCCTCAAATTGCAATTTTAGCAACATACTCGCTCAGACTAAGCTTCACCTGGATGTGTATTGTTAAAAAAATTTAACAACCATAAATAGTAAGTGTGTACATATACAAATTACTGTAGCTAGATGGTAAAAATAATATATTATATTTTATTGTTTCTCTCTTCTAATAAACTATTATTAACAATTTTTTATTACTTTTTTCTCTCTCTTCACATTCTCTCCCTTTAAAGTAAATAGTAAATAAAATATATTTAAATGAAGTTGTAAAAGAATAAAGATTAGGATGTTAAATGTATTGTAAAATGAAATCGTATTATAAATAAAGTAATTTTTTTAGAGGGTAAAATAGACACTTTTATGCAAACTAGGATATGAATGCTAGTACATAGTTTATCCAATTCAAGCACTTATCTAATTACATGTACAGCTCCAACTTGGGTATTTGAGATGGGGTACAACTTGCTATCTAGTTATAGATTAAGAATCTGAAAATTGAAGTCGATGTTATGGTCATCCTTTGATCTTGATCTACTTAAATGCGTGTTTGGCATTAGCTTTTTTTTCCTCAAATTTTAATCTTATAGCTTTTACTTACGGCTTTTTAAAACTTACTTTTTCAAGGTACATATACTCTATAGCACGCAAAAAGTTAAATAATCTAATGTCCATCGCACACTAATCAGCTCGATGTACATAGTTTATCTACTTCAAGCACTTATCTCATTGCATTTACATGCTTTGAGTTAAGACTCTAATATCATTGACGCCACTCACACACACAGGGAAGTGTGGATCTCGTTGCAAAAGTAGGCTACCGTCTACATACAAACTCTCTTTTCCACCCTTCTTTTGTGTACTAAAGCCAAAAATGAGGTTTATGCAAAGTAGCGTGACTTACACTTTTCTTTTGTCGGGATTGCATATATTTTCCATTCACCCAAAAAAATAAAGCTGCAACTTCAGATATCAGATATGTTTAAAGACTACAGTCCCACCAAACTGTTCATATGTATAGAGATAAAAGCAAAGTTTTGGATAAAAGCCTAAAACACAGCCGGTTATTATTTGCTAGAATCCCGAACAAAACAGTAAAACTTTTCCAATCCTGAAGACTATATATAACTGGAACCTGGAAAATCCAATCAGCTCATTAAAAAAGACAAGCCAGATAAGAAATTATAGGATCCTAATTCAGAAATCAACCATGTAAGAAACCAATGTGTAAATTCTCTACATTTCATTAGCACCAATCGACTCTGGTTGATTCTCAACTGTCATAAGCGAGTATCTTTTATGATACAGATACCAAATCAACCATGTAACAAACCAATGAGTGTACACTGACAAAAGAATATAGAGTTGAATTGCATAGTATTCACTCATTCACTTGTTACAAATTGCCTGGTATGTCTGTCACAAGCAATACTTTCATCAAAATCCATCATTGCAACGTGTGCCAAGGTACACTGGAAATTATGATATCTGCAGTACTGCTTCCAATTCTTCATTAAATTTGCAGTACCCACTAATATGAAATACTCATAAAACAGCATTTGATAGCCAACAATCTATGATAAAATTCATCTCAACATTTCATATCATTTACTGCAAAAGACGCAAAATCCAGCATCAAATTAAGTACTCATTCGTAAACAAAAATACCAGGACATATATGAAAGTATCCTCCTTAAATTATAGAGAGAGCCGAAGCTCAAAAGAAGTAACAGAGGCATTGACAGCCACCTCAATAAATCAGGTTTATAGGATCAGGATCAATCCAAAATTTTAAATTGGTTTGGGATTTAACTCCCTCTAAAACTGAATTATTTGAGCAAAAATTCGCCGGAATAAGTTCTTGAAACTCAAAAAGATTTTCATCACCATCTAAAAGCTAAAATTGGCACGAGCAGGGAAATATACCCCTGGTTAATTAAGCACCACCAGATCCGTATTTCTTTCCGAACACGATTAACTGTAACTTGTCATAACCGGCAAGGACACCAGCACCAGCAACAGCACGGAGGATGTTTGCACCAGCACCCTTGAAGAGAGACTTGGGACCCTCATTCTTCAGAATCTGGGAGAATGCATCTAATGAGCTCTTGTACTTGACAGCTTCACCAGAGGTCATCATCATTCTTCTACGAACAGTGTCAATTGGGTAGGATGCAAGACCAGCACCATTGGTGATGAGCCAACCAAGGGCAAAGCTAGCAAAGAAACTATCCTGTAGTCATCAAAATAAGAGGGGAAGATGTCAGGAATCAGAAAACTGACTCGTGTGCCAGACTGATACAGCAGTTCAATACACAATTAAAACAAAACTGAATTTTTAACCTACATTGGTAATAAAAAAGAAAGATGTCAAAACAGAAACCATTAAAACCTGATAAAAGATATTGTTTATAGATTCTAATTTCTGAAAGAGAACAAGAAAGCAATGGTAAATATATCTCGCTTTTTATCAACAAGAAGCTCACTTGACAAATGGCCAATAATAGATCAATTTATTTAAATCGTAGAAGTTTGAAGACCTCTTAATTTTTTTTATGGCGTGGAACCTCATAAAAGGCAAGGCCCTTTGGCCCTGGGGAGAAAACCCCAGATACACGACCCCACCAGCCAAAACTGTGTATCAAGTATCCCAAGGGACCCTCTGGTGGGAATTCCAACCTAGGATGTATGGGTCTACACAGCTCATCTCAAGCCTCCCAGCACTAGGCCAGACTCAAATGGGTTATAAGTAATCAGACAAGTAAAAATATTGACCCAAGTCATGTAACATGTCAGTTGCATCAAGATAAATTCATTAGATCATATGTCATCACTACACAGACGTAGCATTAAGTCATGGCCCGTGCAAGTATAAGTAATGCCAAGTGCTGTAAAGTACAAGAAACAACATAGAAGAGACGCTGCTTACCGCCAAATCTCCAGTCAGGAGAACTGGCTTCAAAGAATCATACATTCCGAAGTAGAGACCACGGTACACGATGATACCAACACATGAAATGTTGAATCCACGGTAGAGACCAGCAATACCATCAGTTGCCAGTGTCTTTTTGTAGACATCAACCAGACCGTTGAATTGCCTCTCTCCTCCCTTCTTTGCAGCCTTAGCATCATTAGCCAGACGGGTACGGGCATAGTCCAGCGAGTAAACAAAGAGAAGGGATGAAGCACCAGCTGCACCACCAGAGGCCAAGTTACCAGCAAACCATTTCCAGTAACCATCCTTGTCCTTCTTGAAGTTGAAAAGCCTCTTGAAGTAATCCTTGAATGCAAAGTTCAAGGCCTGGTACAAGTTTCATAGAGCAAATATAGGCATTAGAAGCTTGACAAATACTACTTTTTCAGACAACAAAAAAGGGGAAAAAGAGAATAAAAATGCTAACCTGAGTAGGGAAGTAACGGATGACATTAGCAGTGTTCCCTCTCCACAATGAAGCAAATCCCTCATCCTTAATTGTTCGGCCAAAACAATCACCAATACCCTTGTAGGGTTCAGACAACCTCCCGGATTTAATCATCTCATCCTGGTTCTGAATCAAAAGTTTAACACGCTCAATTGGAGCAGCAGCTGTTTTGGATACGGCAGCAGATACACCACCCATGAGGAAATCAATGAGAAAGTTTCCTTTCTCTTTAGGGGCTGCAATGAAAATTGGGGAGGCAGTCGATGCAACAGCAGATAGATCAGTAGTAGCTCCACAAGCTGGCATTAGGGGATACTGGAAGGCAGCATTTGAGTAGTTTCCAAATGTGGCACGCCTTTGGTACAGAGCTGCCTGACGGTAAGCACCATCAAAACTCTGAACATCCATGGAAATACCAGAGCGGAGATGGAGCTGGCCAGCTGCCTTCTGAAAGACTGTGGGGTGTTGAACCTGATCAACCATTTTCACTTTCCCTGCAAAATATGAACACTTGAACGTCAAAAATAGCTGATACCACAAGGAAACACAACATGACAATAAAAATCAACATAGGCAAGAAAGATAATAATCATCCAAAAGATATCATTCTAGCTTTTCCAACTGGTGACGCTTAAGAAATAGCAGTGATTTACAACTTTGCAACATTAGAGAATACATGCAGTCTCACTAACAATAAATTTCATTGGAATATTGAAACTGGTCAGCCATAAATAGAAGACCAAACTTGAAAAATTCACTCCAATGCTTGTTCAATGATATCTTGATCACAACTAGGAACGCGGACAAGAATCTCTCAAACAGAGTAATTACTTGAATTCAATAACAAAACCACATATTACTAAAACAGAACCATAAGTTACTCAAACCCTCATAAGGTTTTATTGTGGTATCAGAATAGAACATAGAATGTATTACATAAATGCCTAAAATTGGTGCATGTTACAAGTTTTTTTTTTGGGCAAGTGACACAAGCATCCAATCAGTATCGCATAAAACCCTAAAATTGGTAAGTTACACAAGCACCCTACGGGAAGGCCTGTTACAATTAGTAGCATAGTGCCATAGTGAATTTACAACCAGCAAAAAAAAAAACCCAATAAGCAGCCCAGTCCGACACCTCGTTTCCCAGCATAAACGAGTATAAAATTTTAAGACAATAAACATGCTGCTAATTGATCGATACAACCACAACCAAAAGTTGAATTCATCAAACAGCAATTAACATGCTGCTAATAAACTGCGTAACACATATGTCCAATCTCTACTTCCATACCTAAGTTCTAAAAAAGACATCATCTTGCGAGACGCGGGATAATTTACAAACACGTAATTGGCTAATACATGTGTCCAATCTCTACTTCCATGCCCCAAAGTTATTAAAAATACAACATCTTGCAAGACACCAAACTTACAAACACGTATTTCATGTTAATTAAAAACCGATGGCTATGAAAAAAATGTTTAATAATAATTCAATTAAATTCAACTAATAGTTATCCGAATAGCTCTTAAAAAATTGCTAGTAAACTGTTGACATAGTTCATAATTAGGGATATATAAAAAGGATCCTGTTAACAGGTACATTTGTTATATAAAAATCTGTCAAAAAAATTAATTACTTTTTCTTTTTACCCAAAAAGTTTCTATAAATATTTTCTAAACCAATGTCCTTAGGACATCCGTCCGTTAACTTTTGCCTTATATATAAATACAATTCAAAAAAAAAAAAAAATCTTTTGCAAAACATATTATCAGTCAACTATATATATATATATATATATATTTATATATATAAGATCAAACTCGAAAAGCGGAAAAAGATAGTGGCTGAAAATGAAAGCGAAAAAAGCGAATTCGAATATATATAATTTTTTTAGATACTTTTAAAAACAAAGCTAGCAAAAGTAATATCAAAATTGAAAACAAAGTGAGCAGATCTAACATAAATCTAGATCCGAAAAAAAAAAAGTTACATGTAAAATCAAACTAAAAATTTAATCTAATAGTAAATCAATAAAAATCGATTTTTTTTTAATATATTATATAGTTAAAAACGAGCTGAAATGAGCACAAAAACTAACAGATCTAATAAATCGGATATATTTAGACCAAAAAATAATCAGATCTAGAACACGCAGCTTGCAAAAAACGGTTATATAACCAAATAAAAATTAAAAAAAAAAAAAAAAAAAAAACGAATCAGATCCATAAACGCGGGTTATAACAACGAGTCTACCTTTTTCAGTACTAGTGTAACTGAGCTAAACTTGATTGATAAAAATGAAACAGAAACCGCGTAAACAGGTAGATCTACGAAAAAAACTGAATCAAACATAGCGAAATACATGTGTGTATATATAGATATCAGATCTAAAGAGATTTGAAATAGAATCAGAGTGAGAGATAGATATTTTTGTGTGTTGCTTTTTTTTCTCTTACCTGTTGAAGTCTCCGCCTTTCGCTGTGTAGTTGAAAGAGAGAGACGCGAAAGGTTGGGAGAGAGAGCGAGGAAATGGGAGCCTTTTTTTTTTTTTGAGAGTGTTGTGATGTGCGGTGGAGAGGTGAGGGGGCTTTGAAGTGAAATGAGGCGTTTATATTGACTCTTTGCGCGTGCGGCGTGAGGGCATGTGGCTGAATGCCTGTATTTTTCTTTTTTCTTTTTTTATAATAAAAAAAATGTTACACCTAGAATATTGTTATTTGTTTTAATCTAAAACCAGTAACAACATGCTATATAGTGTTTGTTATAAAAATATTATAGGCGTAGTATTCTTTTATAATAAAAAAAAGAGCTCATATGAGTGGTCACTAGAATGGAATTTCCTAGATTGTTTATTTTTCTAAACTCATAGATTTGATGGGCCATAGAAACTTCTTATCACTACGTCCGTGTCTTAATTGGTGATGGAAATTTAATTTGTTTTATATGTTCATATTATGAATCAGGATTCTCTTTTCATTTGATTATGAGGTGATAGAGATACATGTCATGTTGCCACTATGTATATGAGTACTTGTGTGGGTTTCAGTTAGTTCAACTAGTAAAGTTTTTAATGGTTGTATAAGAGATATGGGGTTCAATCTCCGCCTACACTAAAAACTGATTAGTATCTTGATCTGATGATAAAAAGCTATTATCAGGAGCAGACGCCATAAATTGAAAATCTCTCAAAAAAAAATGAGTATTTGTTTTTTTTTTTTGATAACAAGTTAGAAAGGTAGAGGAGCACTTGAGGCAAGTCAAATGGTTGATTTTATGATTAAGATTTTTTTTTTTTTTTTTTTTTGGGGAAAATGAGTGTATAGAAATTTGATTTTATATTCTACCATATATGATAGATGATTTTAAATGACATGTGACACTATATTTACTTTTAATTTTAAATATGTTAACCACAAAATTTTATCTTGAAATGTAATCTTTCCATTTTAAAAGAGCACTCTCTATAAAAGAAAAAAAATGGTACTTTTCCATTAGATGGTTTAAATTAAATATTAAGCAAATTGAGAAAATAATTACAAATTTTTTTTAGATTTTAAAAAAAATTAAATACCACTTTATTTAAAATTTTAAATAACATGATACTCTATATATACATTGTTGGATGATTGAATAGAAGAATCTATTTTGGTAATGGCACGTAAAGTTTAAAATTTTTGAATGGTAGATTGGCTGTCATTGATGTTACTTAACACTAGTGAAGTGAGATAGTCAAATTATTTAAACAGTCTTCTGAAAAAAAATTATTTAGACAATAACAAATAATGTATCTCACTTGTACTCTTTAATTGTCTTTTTTTTTTCTTTTTCTTTTTTAAGTTGAAAATTAAATTGGATAATAACAATTGCCAATGTGATAAGTGGTTATCTCTATATATTATAAAATGATGCAGAAAGTTAGTTATGACTTCAAAAAAAAGTCAAAAATACCCCTAATCTAATTAAATAATCATTATTCTTAAAAAATAAAAAATGAGATTAATATTATAATTCAACAAAATTTAAAAAAAAAAAAGTACCTGAGAAACTTTTTTCTTAAAAATTAACATACTCTCTATTTAAATATATCTCACACACATGTAAAACATTTTTCACTGTTTACTCTATTTCAAATCATAAATTTTAGTTTCTTAAAAATTCTTTCTTGTGTAGCCTCACTAATAATAGATATATTCAAATTAAAAAATTACATTAAATTCAAAATAAATAAATAAAATGGCCTCATCGCACGTGCGGAGTGTGTATGATGAGGCTAGTTACTAAGTAAAACAATAATATGAATGGTGAGTCTAGATGAAATCTAATAATAATTGGTCATATTAACAACTTCTAGGAATGTTGTAAAATAGTTTATATTTGCAAATATATATATATATATATATATTATAATAGAAACAAACTCTTTATAATTTATATAGTAACCATTACACTACTCTTTCACTTTACACTATGGGGTTTATTACTAATCGGATTAAAGTATACAAAGCAAGGATTATAATAATAATAATATATATTTTTTAAATGTATACAAAGTCAATCCGAAAATTGAAACTTTTGGAGTATGCAATTTCCTTTTATCAGAAACTCTAATTAGAAGTATGGACCAAAAGCTTTTCATCTTAATTTGGTATTATCGCATGGTAAAATTTCGAGGGCTAAAAAGCAAATTGATGTACCTTTGTTACCATCCATTCAAATCCCATGCAAAACATGTCACAATTTGTAGTCTAATCAAATATTGCGGGTCAAATTTTAAACATTCATTTTTTGAAGGAAGAAAAATGTGACTTTGGTTGTGGAGCAGTCATCACTTGTGAACAAGGCAACTGGCCGGCAGCATGTGTCAAGTAATGTTAGAATCTACTATCTATTTATTTTTCATAATTTGTGTGGTAACTTTTAATTGATGTAATCTAGATTTTAGAATAAAATTTAGCTTTAAACAAATTTGACATTATCATTTTCAACTTATTATGTGGTGATTTAAAAAACCATCTATATGTATTATTTAAAAAAGTTATATGATCCATTAACAAAGTCATATGACTAAAATTACACTTGAATTGTTTCTTTAATCGCCACGTAATATATTGAAAAAAGATAGTTATAAACATATTTGGAACAAAAAAATTTACAACTTTTATCATTACCACTATTTTTATTGAACACCAATTATTAAAATAAAATTTGTTGTACAATTGGATTTTTTTTCCCTTTTGAGTTAATGGTAAATAATAAAATGATATCAAAGATGGGTCGAAAGAGAAATAATAAAAACTCATTAACTCAACTACTGTGAAAAATATTGTAAAGATTATTATGCATGTAGCATCACTCCTATGTGTTATGAAAAGGAAAGTTTACGAACACAACAAAATTTCTTAACATTTTTATAATAAACTTGTTTTGAGTTATGGTAGGTTTCGATATAACTTTTCTTATTATTTTTATTTTGACTTAACAATTCTATGGATACACCTAATAGGGAAAAATGGTTATATATCCTTTATTTTTATAAAGTATGCAGTAAACCACCAAAATTTTCAAAGTCTCTAGCAAAATGCCCCTATTTTCGAAACTCAATTTTAACAAAATTGAGTTATATGTAAAACTCGATATCATCAAAATTGAATTCCAAAATAAGAGTATTTTGCTAAATACTTTGTAAAAAATGGTATTTTACTACATACTTTAAAAAATAAAAGATATTTAACTATTTTCCCTACCTTATTATATAACTTATCAAGGTGGAGGAAAAAATAGTGAGACAATATGGTAATAGAATCTATTCATCAATGAATTGACATTTTTTTTGGTAAACAAAAAATGGGTAGAGGGGGCGATCAGTGTGACTTTCCTATCTAGGCGTAACCATAGTAGCACCCTACTCACTTTCAGATGAGATCTCATACTCTCTGTCGGTAAGAAACTCACTTATTATATTTGGCATGTTTATAATGGAAATGAGATGTAAAGAACATCACTACACATTTAGTTATTGTCAAACCGAAGTCCAGACACTTGTTGGGAATGGACCATTTTAATATGAAATTGGTTTATCTTTTCTATGTCGTGAAAGCAAAGGACACGTTCTGGGAACATGGGAGGGAAGATCCTTCCACGTAATTACTGACAGAGAGGTTTGGGCTTTACTGGGACGTGTGCCATTCAGCCCTGTACTGTAGTGCCCACAGGCCTATCAACGTCAATTTCGACCATCTCCTTATAGGCTTATACCACACACAAAAAATGTTCATGTTGTTCTAATTTGTAGTGAGTTCTAGTTCTGTTTAAGGCTCACTCAGCTCAAAATAGACCAAACTTGTTGAGTAATTTTGTGACAATACCATCATCACAAGGCTCTTAGAATTTGAGTTTAACTTGAACACAAATTCCATGAATTGAAGTCTAGGCAAAAATAGATTGATTGTGTATTTTTTTTTTATTCAAAGTATTTTCTTGTCAACCTATTTCAAAATTTTTATTATATTTAATAATTTAAATTCTATTTAATTAATACATCATTTAACTTTCTGTGGCCAAGTTAAATCAAAGCAACATAGTTTATGACATAAGTAGAAAGTCTAAAGCTTGTTTGGTAATAATGTTCAAACAAAAGTTTTCAATGTTTAAATACTGAAAATTATAGGTTTAAAAAAAAAAAAAAAGCATATTTGATAGCGATATTTTATTATAGGTGTTTGAGTTACATGTTTTAAGGCGTTTAAAACATATATTTTGAAAACTCATCCATACCAATTTTTAGTTTTCAAGTAACAACATTGTCATTGTTGAATGACCTTTTTGTAAAAAGTTGAAAATTGTGGGGCTCATTGATAAGACCAAACTTTTTTTTTTTCTTTTTCTCCCACAGGTGCATTGCTTTGTCATTCTCTCTCCTTTCTTTTTTCTCTCTCCTTAAATAAAATAGTATTCTTTTACTAAACAATCATCACTTAAATAAAATTTAAAAAAAAAAAAAAAACACATACACATGTTAAACACACAATTATGTTTTTTACATTTTAAAATATGTTATTTGATATGGTACGAAATACATTTTTTGCATTATAAATACTTTAAACTCATATTTTCACAACACTTTTTAAACCACAATTTTTATATTATTGTAAAGACTAATATTTAAACATCGCCACAAAATGGGCCCTAATTGTCTTTGGAAAATAAGGCTGCGTTTGTTTTGGGTGAAAACCATTTCCGGAAATGGTTTTCGAATTTTCCTTGTGTTTGGTTGCGCCGGAAAATTGCATTTTCCGGAAATCATTTTCAGTTGACTCACGGTCAAGGGTGAAAATGATTTCCGGACTCATTTTCACTTCAAATGAGTTCCGGAAAATGGAGAGAAAGAGAGAGCGAAGACAGAGAGAAGAAAATGGAGAGAAAGAGAGAGCATGAAGACAGAGAGAGGGAAAGAGAGAAAGAGAGCACCGCCGTCGCCGAAGAACCGGGCCTCGCCGAAGAACCGCGCCTCGCACCGCGCCGCCTTCGCACCGCGCCTCGCCGAAGAACCGCTCCTCGCACCGCACCGCGCCTCGCACCGCACCGCCTTCGCACCGCACCTCGCCGTGAACCCAGCGCTCGATCTCGATCTCGATCCCCGAAGAACCCAGCGTGCGCCTCACCGTCGATCGTCGATCGTCGATCGTCGTCGCCGCGCCTCTTCCTCTTCCTCGATCTCTCAGCTTTTTTTTTTTTTTTTTTTTTTTTTTTTTTTTTTTTTTAAGTTTGATTGCTGTTGTTGTTGTTGTTTTTTTTTTTTTTTTTTTTTTTTTTTTTTTTTTTTTTTTTTTATGAACTGATTATTGTTGTTGTTATTGTTGTTGTTGTTGTTGTTGCGTTTGCCGGAATTTGTTGTTGTTGTTATTGTGGCCGGAATTTTACTGCCGGAATTTGTTGTAGGAAAATAGTATTTTCCTAATTGAACCAAACACATGAAAATATTTTCCACCCCAATTTTCATAATACAACCAAACACATAAAAATATTTTCCTTTTCCGGAAAATAGCATTTCCGGAAAATATGTATTTTCCGGAAAATATTTTACACGAAACAAACACAGCCTAAGTTTATAACAACAAAGCATACTAGAGATGGACTTCTAAGCATTAGTATTGGTGGTGCTAAAAAGCTATATTGCTATTTTTAGCACCATCAAATACCAAAATGTGGCTACAGTTATAATGCAAAACTACTTTTGGCTATGCATGGTGTCTCATATGTAAAAAAAAATTATTATTAAATTGTTATGTTTACACTGCTTTTTAATAAAAAAATCTCTTTTGATTGTGTTTACACTGCTTTTTAATAAAAAAAATCTCTTTTGGTTGTGTTTATATTGCTTTTTAATGAATTTTTTTATATTATTTTAATCAAATAACTAAAAATATAGATCCTGTATTGTAAAGTGAGAAACTAAAATAGATAAAAGTAGTTTTTTGTAAAACAATATTGCTAAATTTATGGCTCCACTAACATGGATGCTCAACATCTGCTAGAAACCACTAGAAGGTCCAAAAAAAGTCCATTTGTCATCTTTGAAATGATACGGGGAAAATCTAATAACTACTTTTATGTAAAACTACCAAAATGATCAAATGAAACAATATTATAAACGATGTCAAGCATGATTCAAGGTTCAAATTTTCAAGCATGATTCAATCAAATTCACTATTGATCAAGAGTTGAGTTTGGAAGAGCTCAAATATAGTTTCTGAATTTATCCCCCTCCCCTTAGACACGTTCTTCACTTAGAAACTATATATTCATATAAACTGGATAAGAAGTGACCAATCAAACAGCTATAACTCAAGCAACCATTGACCACCGGGCCCGTTGGTCCAAGTGGTACCCGGTCTCCTTAGTGACCTTCAACTCAGGAGTTTGAGCCCCTGCATAAACAATTACCCAGCCAAAGAAACCATTGCATACACTGAAAAGACAGAAAATCACAAGCAAGCACCTCTCAGTTGTGGCACTCAACCTGTAGTTTGACTTTGACATTTATGATTGTTGCAAAGTAACTAGAGACTTCTGGCCAGTAAAAAGTGAAATTCCATGAACAAGCTTCTTTAGCTGATAACCCAGAAATTTTAAGGGAATTTTGGTTATGACTTATGGGGGATTATTAACTGGTTTTGCCTTATTGATGGTGGTTTGTGAACCAATAGTATATAAAATTGCTTGTGAGGCCCTACATGATTTCATATTAGACTAAGTTCCTGCCTCTCTCATCCATCTCAACACTATTACAGGAAATAAAAAGAGATTTTTTTCACATTTATTTTTACTCTCATTTTCTAGTTCACATTTAGTATTCTTTTTTTTTTTTTTTTTTAAGTCTCAGTGCAAAATGTCCCCATGTGCTGAAGAAGTGGAAATGATACAGGAAGGCTGTACTTTTTTATTATTATTAAATCTGGATTCTATGATCTCATCATTGAGGGTGAGAGTATGGAAGTTATGAGCAAACTCTCTATACCGGATATAAATTGTTCACAACTTGGACATATTATTCAAGAAATAAAGATGTTGGTGGTTGGCATTCGCAATGGCTTTTTCTCACGTGTCAGCCAATCTAGTAACTCGGTGAGTGAGTGACGCACTCTTTAGCTATGTTTGCTAAATCTATCTCTAATGATGTAACTTGGATGAAAAATCCTTCTCTTCCTCCTCTTGCCTTACCGACTTTGTTTTGTGAATGAAAGTCTTCTTTCTCTAAAAAAAAAAATAGAGAGAGAGAAGCAGTAGGCCATTGCGTTGGTGTGCAAATTGGCAGTCAGAAAAGGCAACTCCATAGCCTACTAGAAACATGAGAACTTTCCCTTTGCTATTGTTAATTGGGCACTCTGAAATTCTGAATTGCCTTTTTAAAAGTCACCATTTCTTAATTTTCCATGGAATACGTAAGTTGTTGACTTTGAATTCATCTAAAAACCATTGAAAGTACCGTTACACCCATAAATATTTTCTTTAACTTCTAAAAGTCCCATATGGCCATATCCCAGGATGAGAAATCAACCAAATGTTGGGAAACCATATGGGGATTACAGAATATGAGTTGCCTCTAATACACTTTCCCCCAGTAAAGTTACATTTTCCCCAATATTCTTGTCCCATTTTGTTTGGCATATATATATATATATATATTTCTCAAAATTCCTACACAATCAAGAAATATTCCTGTACTATTTTGTTCATAAGTTGCGTGGAATGTAATATCATTGGCATAACATTGATACCTACGGATATAAATATAAGCAATTAAGCATATACAAACCATTTGCTTCACTAATTGAGGACAAATTTTGTTGAGTATTTTCTTTTGGGCAATGGAACTTAGGTACTCGTATAGTCGTATCTTTCAGTCAATTACCTAAAAAGAAAAATAAAAAGGATGGGCTTTTGTTTTGAGTCTAAATTAAGGACGAGTTGACATGTCCAACTTTCCCTGATGATTTGGGCCATATTTCAAAGGCAAATATAAAAACATTCTTAAATAGATTATAATTGATACAATAGCATAATATAACTCTAATTTGACTAGGATATCCTTAAAACATTTAAAATCAAGTCCTACAATTTCAAAAATAATATAAATAACAAAAATTAAACCCATATCTTGTCTATAACATAAACGAAATGTGCAAAGATCAAATATATCATATGTACCTTTTAAATTTTTAGTATGAATTTCTCATTTTCTCTTCTTACCTCTTGGTTGAATTCGAGTGTGTCAGATTTTTGCCAAATAGTGAGTAAATTAACACCTTTTTTTTTTTTTTTTTTTTTTTTTTTTTTTAATTCCAATGAAAAAGGGAAGATTTGAACCTTTATAGTATCCATTGAAAATACCATATAGTACAAGTAGAAGTATTGTTATTGATTCCGTTCTATTCGAGCCGGAAAGGCTAGAATATTTCGTACCAGCATGCAAATCGGTACTATAATACCCCCTGTTCACCTCGGGTCAAATTTTAGCCTAATTCGGGGTGTTTCAGCCATGCCAGCCAATTTTGGCCAAAATACAAATTTCAACCAATATCAGATTTTGACTTAAAAAAAAAAAAAAATCCTACCTTCTTCCTTCTACTTCTTCTTCTTCTTCTTCATTTTTTTTTTTTTTTTTTTTTTTTTTTTTTTTTTTTTTTTTTTTTTTCTGGTGGGTTTCGGAGTTTTGGTGGGTTTCAGTCCTGCTGCCAATCTGCCTTTCCTTTTTTATTTGTGTGCTGTACAGGTAATGTATTTGACTATTTGTCAGCTTCCTTAGAGCATTCTCATCAAATGTTTCAAATGCTAAATATGCTATTTTTTAATATTTGATTCTAAAAATGCACACTACATTAAGAGTGCTATACTTAAAAGTTTTAACATCTTAGCTACAGTAGAATGTCATCTTTGACATCCTTCTATAGCTGAAAAAAAATTTATTTTGACTTCAATTGATAAAGAGAGAGAGAGACAGAGGGAGAGAGACAGAGAGATAGAGAGAGAGCAAGAATAAAAATGAATAAAAAAAAGAATATTTAAATGAAATGGTAAAAAAAATAGAAGCTTTGATGTTAGATGTATTGTAAAGTGATGTGTTAAATGTTATTATGTGACTTTTTTAGTTGCTAAATGCTAAAATTTTTAAAACTCTTGACGGGAATGCTCTCTTCCTTAAATGCTATGTCCTTTGTTTTAAATTTTTTGTTTGTTCTGTTTTTGCCAGCCCACATACTCTTCTCTTTTGTCACTTGTGTTTTAAAGTTTGAATTTTTTTTTGGTTTTTTTTTTGTGAGCCCCACATAACTAACAATAAAAATGAATGTTCCACCTTAACCCTCTTCCACTATTCCANTATTTTCTTTTGGGCAATGGAACTTAGGTACTCGTATAGTCGTATCTTTCAGTCAATTACCTAAAAAGAAAAATAAAAAGGATGGGCTTTTGTTTTGAGTCTAAATTAAGGACGAGTTGACATGTCCAACTTTCCCTGATGATTTGGGCCATATTTCAAAGGCAAATATAGCTCGAGCCTTGGATTTAATGGGCCTTGGGTCGAAGACAATATGTGAAATAGTTGGCCCTGATCTATAATGTGCTGCATGCCAGCTTTCATGCCAATTGTACCTACTAATATTAACATCAAGGGTTTTTTTTTTTTTTTTTTCATATTATTACTCTTATTATATTTTATAAATGGTAGAACTTGTAAGGACTAGAAAATCTAGAGGCCCAAGCAAACTTAGAACAGTGAGTTGTACAGTTCAACCTTGGCCTAAATCGATAAATTTGTAAGGGAGAAATAAACAACAAGAGAGGGCTCTGCCCGAGGATGAAAATAAGGAAGAAAGGGCTAATATTATAGAATAGATGAGCAAATGTCTCCGTACAAGCCTGCCCGAGGAGGCCAATGTTATATAGAAAAATTGCACTGTTCACTCTCTTCTCTTAATATTCTTCTTGTTTCTTTTCCATTTTTGATACTTGTCTTTGGATGATTTTCTCTGAAAACCATCTTTTTTTTTATATACTCCCCCCTCCTTCACATCTTGACCTCCCATCTTTACCTACCCAATAATTTCTCCTAGTGACACTTGCCCCTTTACACATCTAAAGAAGGTGGTAGAAGGAGTTTGCTTAGCTGTGAATTACACTGTTCAAGTCACTTCCTCATTAATGCAGTTGATAAAGCTGTTGCCCACCATTTAATGCAGAGGCAACAGGCTACTTCAAACTGGAAACTTCCCCTACTCTCACTAATTCTCTCCCTTCAGACCATTCTTCCTACCTAGAGCGCCTTAGAGTCCTTTGTCTCATCCTCTCATCTCCTTGAGCAAATTTCCTCTCCCGGCAAGTGATACCCCCATATCAGTACTGCAACTCTTCAATCATGTCCTCAGTCCTCCGACACCCACGTAACTGATACTTATTATTATTATTATTATTATTGTTATTATTTGAGCTTAAAGATTACATATTAGTGTACTTATAACTTCTTTAAAACCCTTAATAATTTATATGGGTTATTATTATTATTATTAATATATATTTTTTTATTATAAAATAGCGTAACTCCAAAACTCCCTGAAATGATACGCTGAAAGGCCGGTACCAATATATTTCATTTCAATGGGCAAACCAAAACGGGGTTCTAAATGTTATTCATAACATGTAGAACTATAAAACTCTTGACGAGTGAATGTTTAATTTGTATTGTTAAACTTTTTTTTTTCCTAAAAGGATAATTTTTTTATTAAAATAAAGCAGACCTTACATATTAATATTTGGGCCTAGACAACAATAGGGATGGTAGGCATTGCCTCACCCGAGGGCTCAAAATTAGGACATAAACCTCGACTAAATAATTTGGGAGTAAACCTTGGGTCATCCACTTTTTAAAGTTATTAGAGCATTTTCGGTAGTTTCTCTAAATTTTTGTACTGTTTGTAGAGTAAATAGTTATATCTACTTTTTACTTACTTACTTTTTTAAATATACTTTCTAACAGACTCTCTATTATTTCTCTATCTCATTTAAATATTATTTATTCATTATTTCTTCATCTTTTTTTAATCAACAAGAAAGAGAAAAAAAAAATGATATAATCTACCTGCTAGAATTTTTTAATCAAAAAAATTCAATTGCTAATGAATAGTAGCCCATCAAACTTGGTGAGCTATTATTCTTGAGCAAAAAAAAAAAAATTTTGAGATTTAGAGAGACCATTGAAAACCTATTTTTTGGTTTTATTATCTATTATAGAGAGTATTTTGGTTTTACATTTGCTATTGAAGATGCTCTTATGCCTTTTACCAATAAGATGAAATCTCATGCATCTAATATACATATCATCACTTTTATATAATGTGGGTTCCACACAAGTAGGTATCATATGAAACGATTTCATAAAATTACCCACACATATATGAACTATGTATTGTGAGAGAACATGTCATATAAAATCGTTTCATAAAATACTTTTTCATCCCATACTATGTGATAGAAAGAATGTATATGTTAGATGAATAAGATAATTGATTACTTATCTAAAAGCATAAAGAAAAAGAGAAACACCCCCAAAATTGCTTATTGCATATATTGAAATTAAAGGCCTGTTTGGTAATATTGTTCTAGTAATGTTATTTGTATTTTTTGAAAATACGTATGAGTGAAAAAGTGTGTGAAAATTTGTGTAATATTGTTTAAAAATTGAAAACTATTGTTTAAGTGCATGTACCAAATGGCCCTAAAAGTCTTGAAACATAAGTTTTGTGAATTATTCATGTGAGAAAAAGTCGTATTATACCATTTCTTAAGCTACTTTTTTCATTTCACACCGTGAGAGTGAGAATGCATATATTAAATGGATAAACTAATTACTTATAGAAGGGAAATGATAAACACTCCAAAACTGGCTATTGCATCTACTAGAACTAGAAGTCTTTAAAATTTAAAAATAAGAATTAAGAACCGGCAAGTTCAGTTTTGACTTTTGTGACCAAAATTTTGCAAACTTGGAGCCTTTACTGTCTTCTAGCTTTGTGGTCCCATGGCTTGCAAATCTGTCTTTGAATCATCTAACAGTTTCTGAGTGTCATACCAGAAGCTTTAAAAGTTGTCTATGTCCAATTATCCGTATACTGGGCAGCTCATCTCATCTTTTGACTGTTTCAAACCTGCATTGGCATTTGGCAGTATCAAAGCCTAGATTTCGTCATTCTTTTGGTCTTTCTAGTTTTTTTTACTTGTATCATCACCTTGTCATCAAATTTGACTTGAGGCCTCTGCACATATGCAGCAGGATAAAGATCTTTCTCATTGGACCATGCATGGTGTTGTGAAATTTTAAAATACTTGTAGGTATACGAATCGTATCGAAGTATAATTTGACAAGAACGAGGTCGAATCCTAAGGACTTGAATGAATATAGAAAAATTAATCAAATATTAACTAAATTAATCCTAATTAAGTTTAATAAAAATTGGTTGTTTTGAAATAAAATAAAGCTAAACAAATAATTAAACTAAGCAAAAATATAATATAAAGCAGTAAAGAGATGTAAACAATCTAGTGAAAGGAATTAAGGCTTTAGAATCCTGCCTTGTAAGTCATATCAGCATATATTTATGATCATTAATTTTCCCAAACTACTATATGATAATCTAGAAATCAATCTTGCTACCATAGAAAATATTATCATTAAGACTTCTATTTAAATACCTAAAGTATGCTTTTCTTTGCTTCTTAAGTATAAAATCAAATCATCAATTGTATCTGTAACCAAACAAATCACAAAAGATATCCAATTTTAAAATCAAGAAATAATAAACCAAACATTTAATTAATTAAGAAAGATCCTAAATCATGAGAAAAACATGATTGAACTCATATCTAGAATTCCATCTTAGTCAATTGATATGAAGTAAGAACAACTATTGTGAGAAAAATCAAATCACATAAATAATACTGAAAATCTTTAACAAAATTTAGCTACTCATGGTAATTGAAAGAAAAGACAAAAATAAAATACTAAATATTAAACTAGACAAATAAAATAAAGAAAGAAATAGTCACAATATTATCATGGAGAAAAGCTACAGAGGTGGCAATGCCTCTTACTCTAATTTTCTGTTTTACATCTCAGCCCTAGCACTAGCCTTAGCCTCCTCTGAATTTTGCCCTAAAGAGCATTTAAATATGTCAAGGAATCCTATTACAAGTTGAATTCCCGTTTAGAGAAAATATCAGATTTTTATGCTTTACTTAACCGACAATTTTGGCCAATTTAATGTCAAAATTCCGACTTTTGGTAAACTACAAAGTTGTAGCCCTTTAAGTTAAAGTTCTACCCAACTTGAATCATTTCAATTGGACATTTGAGCCGAAAGTTATGCTAAAAATACTAACTGATATGCAGGCTGGAATTCTAATCTGAATTGGACTTGGATTTGATGCAAATTTCCTTTGATTCATTGCTTCAATTGGACTTAAATTTAATTGGGGTGGTTTTCTTTAGCTTCATCATGGCCCTTGTAAAATTAAAGTCCATTAGCTTTCTTTTTTGCACAAATCCACTTATTTAATTCCATTCTCTTATAAAAGACAAATTCACGTAATAAAATTCAATTAAGTACAAAATTGATTATTTAGCATTATTTCAAAACTAAATATAAAATGCATGAATTAACTCAAAATGAGTATGATAATACTTTCTAATAATGATATAAATATGCAAAATTAAACTATTATCAAAGCACATAGCTAGCCTTGGCATTAAAGTTCCTTTTGCATTGTTGGTCACGTTAGCTTTATATATACAACTTACTGATTTTTCCAAACAGTAAAGAGAAGATTAGCATGGACCTCTTTTTTGCTCTTTTTGGCCTAGGAAAAGAGAAAACTTACTGCTCTTGCTTTGCCTGTATGTATGTTAGGATCTGTTCGTATATGCTGAATTTGTGGGAATATTTGTTTCTTTCTTGTTGTAAATGGTTTATTATAACATTCATATATCTTTTTTCTACCTCACCATGACCAACTTTTGAACAATTTAATTTAAAGGTTATTTGATTGATCAGCATCAAATATTTTTATGGCTAAATTATAAATTGCCCCTCTCTAATTTGGACATTTTTCAATTTAATTAGTTCTTTAACTTTAGTATGTGATTGATTTAACTAGTAATTCTATCTCATTGAAACTTTTAGTATTTTTCACATTCCAAGACAGTATCATTTTAATGAAATTAATGGTGTGGATTGGACGAAAAGACTGCATTAGAAATGAATGGAAGTTAAAATATCAAAATGAAAAAATATATATAAGACCTAAAATTGTTTTCTGAAAGCACGTCTAAATTAGAGGGTCTAATTTATAATTAGTCCCATGTGTGAGGTGATAAGCAATTTGAGGCTGGTGTAAAAATTGTTGTGAATTTTTATTGTGACTCATTCTTTTTGATTTGCGATTTAACCTATTTTTGTTTCATATCTCTCTGCCGTACTTGAAGTCCAAGTCAACATAGCATTTCCAAAATCACCTGGTTCAGCCATACAAACCCTATATTTGTTTTTTACTTCATTTTATTCTCCTGTACGTGATGGAGGTCATGTCTAGTGTAATGTGATAGATCATGGTGTGTCTTTCCCCAAGCTTTGCCTGTGAGCCACAGTATATGCCTTCCTAGTAATTGGTCTCTAAATAGAACGTATATACGTTGATGGAGGACAACTTGGACTGACTGGAATTTGCATGGCAAAGTCAATTTGCAACCAAAGGAATCTTAGTTTAGTATTCTCAGTGACTGTTCATCTTAAAGAAAAAGAAAGAGAAATACTATCCCATTAATTTTACATGTGGGTTGTCTGGCCCATTGCCACAATGACCATTCAATTCTCAAAAAAAAAAAAAAATCTAATGCAGGATAGGCTTGTTTTTTGCGTTTGTCATTTTAATTTGGTCTATGAGCTCTACAGTAAACGTCCATTTCTCACAACAGTAAACGTCCATTTCTCACTGGATTTCCGGGATTTGCCTGTTTTTGGTATATATTAAGTTAAAGAAAATAGAAGTTTTGCATTTTGCTTTAAGCCTTGAATCTATGTGCTGGTGTTGCAAATAATGCTGGCTAATACTGTTCAAGGCTGTTATGCCTCAAATGAAATGATACGTATAGTGCATGTATAACAAGTTTGCCTTTATATCTGTTTACATGATTTGTTGTAAATTGAAGTAACATCACGTTCACTTAAACTTATTGTACTTATTACTACAATGTATTATCATGCATTATCAAAATAGGCCTCTTATCAATGTTAGTTATGAAAAATTTTGTGTCCCTACTGCTCTTATTGGTCTTGAAAATTAATTTGTTTAGAGAACAATTTGCTTTCATTTTGGAAGTAGCCCACTTTGTCACTATTCAAAACGTTATTGATTTACTCTCTATGCCACTCCCAAAGAACTGTACTAGTGGGAGTTTGCTGAAGCCATTTCTATACACTTGCTTTATTATTATTATTGTTTTCTTCATTACAGTTTTATGATAGCTCCATGCTAGTAAAAGTGATATAACAAAGTGCTCATCAAATGGCTTTGCAGCTCATAAGGAAGCTGTCTCTATCATTTCTGAATTATATTGTTGCTCACCGAAAGGTCCATTTTCTGCCACACTTTCTCACTGTTAACCCTTGAAGATATATAGTTTCTGTCGACTATGGTCACTTTCCATCTTGTTCACAAGATGATGTCATTTTTGTAGACTTCTAGTCTTTTCTCAGGGGTGAAAATGTTGCCTTCTTGGCCATATATGTCCATTTAATGCTCCATTGGCAATTAAATCACTTCCTCAGGTAAATCTTTTTGTTTGTTTCAAGCTGTACAAATTGCCAGTTCAAGTAGTGCACTACTTTTTTTTTTCTTTTTCTTTTTTTATTATAAGATAAAAATTCTACTTTAGTTTAATCTAAGTGTATATGTATATGAAACTCCTTCCTGATATACATGCTGATCATCGCTTCTTCCTAGTATACATGCTGATCATCGGTCATAACAACTGTGCAATTTTATTTTATATTAATTTATTATAATATTTTTTTTTCAAATGTTAAATAATGTTAATACAAATTATGGAACACAGTGGTAACTGGTTAGACTCAATGAGCAAGATTTTTCAATGGAAGAATTGGTATAGTATTTATGTAATGATTAGGGTTTTTGTCTAAACTTTCACTCTGTTAGTTTAGTTGTGGTGTTGTTCTGTCTCTCTTGGGCTGCACTACCTTATGCTTCTTTCTGATTATCAATTAAAAAAAAAAAAAAGCTTCTTTCGTGCTAATGTTCTGGAGTACTCTTAAGGACATCTAAGAAAAAAAAAGAAAAATAGCCATAGAATTAATGGTTTGCAGGACATGTTTTTCGCATGCAGAAGGCTATAATTAATTGTAGGAGCAGCAGGGGCAGGGTCCAATGAGCAAGATTTTTCAATGGAAGAATTGGTATGGTATTTATGTAATAATTAGGGTTTTTGTCTAAACTTTCTCTCTGTTAGTTTAGTTGTGGTGTTGTTCTGTCTCTCTTGGGCTGCACTGCCTTATGCTTCTTTCTGATTATCAATTAAAAAAAAAAAAAAAGCTTCTTTCGTACTAATGTGCTGGAGTACCCTTAAGGACATCTAAGAAAAATTGGCATAGAATTAATGGTTTGCAGGACATGTTTTTAGCATGCAGAATCGTACTAATGTGCTGGAGTGCTCTTAAGGACATCTAAGAAAAATTGCCATAGAATTAATGTTTTTCGCATGCAGAAGGCTATAATAAATTGTAGGGGCAGCAGGGGCAGGGTCCAAACTGAAATTTCTAGGTCATTTGTGATGCCATGTTGTAAACTTGTATAACAAAACAAAGAAAAGAATAACAGAATTCTATGAGTGCACAAAGAGGGAATTGGAGAAAGGAATTGAGAAACTTTCTCTTAATCTTTTTTTTATAAATGAATCTGTACATTATTTGAGGTTATATACACCTCTGTGCCCAAAACCCCAAAACAGAGAGTAACAAACTTAACAAACTAAACAACCCGTTTGTAATTCAGTTACAACACGTGTGAGAGACGGTTATAGCACGTGAGATGAAAGTGAATAAAAGTTACAAACAAGAACTACAAGTCGTTTAGTTTCTAACTTAAATACTCTTGTATCTGGTAGATGTCGTTTAGTTCTTTTCTTCTTCTTGCTTCAGTTCTTTCTCAGCTTGCTTCTTATTCTTCGATACTTTCTTCTTAACTGGTTTCTTCTCAATTATCTGATACTCCCCCTCAAGATGAGATTCAGAACTATGTATGTTCAACACATTCATCTTGGAAATCAAGAACTTCAATTGTTGGCTGCATAAAGCTTTGGTAAACAGATCATTGAATTGCATTTTGACCAAGCTTTCTTCTCTAATGGTGTGACTGCCATTGAAGCATTGATAGAGCCATCAACAAACCCTAGCTTGCTTTTGGCATCCAAAGCCATTATCATTGCTCTTGACCACATAGGATAGTTGTTCTCAGTTAATGGCTGAGTAACCAAAATTGCACCTGGTGTTTCACCATGATGTAAGAAGAATGGACTCCGTGGATCTTCCATTGGAGTCAGCTCTCGCTGAGAAGAGGAAGATGGAGCAGTTTGAGTGTCTTGAGCATTTGACGCCATTGGAGAAGACTCAAGCTCTGATACCATATAACAAAACAAAGAAAAGAATAACAGAATTCTATGAGTGCACAAAGAGGGAATTGGAGAAAGGAATTGAGAAACTTTCTCTTAATCTTTTTTTATAAA